>NW_028121410.1:0-291000 GCF_965183815.1 Platalea leucorodia
TATTCTTGTACCCAAGTTAGGACATTACATTCTGGAAGGGCAGACAAACAGATGGGTGAAAGACCAGTTGGATGATCGGGCTGAGAAAGCAGTGGTGAAGGGGTCATACCCTACCTGAAGGCCAGTGGGACATACTGGGGCATCATGGGTCAGCGCAGGGAACACTCCTGGGCCCTGTGCAATTGAAAAGCTGTATCCATGACCCAGAGGAGGCAACTGTCACCATGTTTAGAAAGAACAAATGCCGGATTCTGCACCTCAGATGAAATAATGCCGGGCACAAGTATAGACTGGGAGGGGAGTGGCTGGAGAGCAGCCCTGCAGAGAGGGATCTGGGGGTGCTGGCTGGCAGGGGGCTCAACAGGAGTCAGCAGTGTGCCCTGGCAGCCAAGAGGGCAAACCGCACCCTGGGGTGCAGTATAACAAGGTGCTGAAAAGAGAGGATGTTGTGGTTTAACCCCAGTCGGCAACTAAGCACCACCCAGCCGCTCGCTCACCCTCCCTCCCACAGTGGGAAGGGGGAGAGAATCAGAAAAAGAAAGTAAAACCCGTGGGTTGAGATAAAGACAGTTTAATATGACCGCAGAGGAAGGGGAAATAATAATAATAATAGCGATGTACAGAAGAAGAAGAAGAAGAAGAAGAAGAAGAAGAAGAAGAAGAAAAGAATATACCAAACAAGTGATGCACAGTCACCACCTGCTGACCAATGCCCAGAACGTCCCCAAGCAGCGATCGCTGCCCCCTGGCAAACACCCTCCAGTTTCTATACTGAGCATGACGTCATATGGTGTGGAATATCCCTTTGGCCAGTTTGGGTCAGCTGTCCTGGCTGTGCCCCCTCCCAGCTTCTTGTGCACCCGGCAGAGCATGGGAAGCTGAAAAGCACTTGACTAGTATAAACACTGCCTAGCAACAAGTAAAATAAAACATCATTGTGTTATCAACATTATTCTCATCCTAAATCCAAAACAGAGAACTATACCAGCTACTAGGAAGAAAATTAATTCTATCCCAGCTGAAACCAGGACAGAGGATTATCCCGCTGTATTTAGCACTGGTGCAGACTCACTTGGAGTACTGTGTGCAGTTCTGGGCCCCACAATTGAAGAAGGATGTAACGTACTTGCATGCATCCAGAGGAGGGCACCAAAGCTGGTGAAAGGGCTGGAAGAAATGTCCTTCGAGGAGTGGCTGAGGACACTGGGCTTGTCTAGTTTGGAGAAAAGGAGGCAGAGGGGTGACCTCATTGCTCTCTACAGCTTCCTGAGGAGGGAAAGTGGAGAGGGAGGTGTTGATTGCTTCTCCCTGGGATCCAGGGACAGGATGTGGGGAAATGGTTCAAAGCTACACCAGGGGAGGTTTAGACTGGACATTAGGAAGCATTGCTTTACCAAGAGGGTGGTCAAACACTGGAACAGGCTTCCTAGAGAGGTGGTCGATGCCCCATGCATGTCAGTGTTTAAGAGGCATTTGGACAATGCCCTTAATAACATGATTTATCTTTTGGTCAGACCTGAAGTGGCCAGGTATTTGGACAAAGTGATCATTGTAGGTCCCTTCCAACTGAACTATTCGATTCTATGCTATTCTGTTCTGTTCTATTCTGTTCTGTTCTCTATATATACCTGTACAGGGTGGATCCCTCCAGCAGCTGGGCTCAGACGCTCAGTCTCCTCAGTAGCTGCCCGGGATACCAGCCTCCCCAGGTGCACGCACCTGGACATATGAGCCCCCTGAGGCTGCAACCCCATTCCAGATGCTGCTACAGACCACCCCACACACACTTTCTTCAGGAAAGGGGGAGGGGGTGTAATAGGGACCAAGTATAACTTGTCTTCTTTCGTACTCTAAATAATGACTGAAAGGTATGATGACTCCTCACAGTCTGTCACACAATCTCATCTGACATCTGTCTGCACTGAAACACGGTTGCTTCCAAAGGGTTGCTCATTGCTATTGCTATCAAATGTCCTGACCTAAACGTAGAGCAAGAGAAGAGCGTCTGGAAGAGATCTGTAACCTTTCTTTGGCATGCCAGTTATAGGTTGGGAGGAACCAGCCTCTAGCGTTTTCTCTTGTTTCCATTGACTCTAGAGGGAGCCTGGGAAAAACCAGTTCGCACAGGCACCTGCAGCCAAGTAGATGAAACTCACTATTCAAGTCTCAAATCACTCATTTATTAAGGGTTTGTTGTTTGTTTGTTTGTTTTTTAATGAAAATAGACATCTAAGAGAAGGAAGCACAAGAAAACTATATGCAATAAAGACTGATGTTTTTCCCTTTGTCTTTATATTTGTTTTTAGACATGGAAAGGAGCAGAGCAGATGACTGCAAAAGTGGGATGATTCCAAGTGCAAGGGGAGGAGAGGGAGAGGAGGAGAAGGTGGGTTTGAAGCAGTGAAACTGATCTTCTCCACAGGCTGTGTTGTCCCCTTAGGCTCTGTCCCAGGCCAGAATGGGTAGCACTTGCACAAGGAGTAAAATGGGAAGATCAGTACAGGGCAGTGCTCCATGTTTGCACTGACATTTTAGCTTGGGGCTCAGGCTAGTCTTTGATCCCAAATGCCCAGCTTGTTCTTTGCCTCTAGTCTGGCATAGGGGAAGCTCTGCACTGGGTTCCTTTGGGAAGTTTTCTGAGATTAAACCCCTGGCTGTATTTGAGCAAAAGCTCAAGCTCAGTCACCTACAGCAGTATGAGCGTAGTGAATCAGTGAATGAGAGGGGACAGTCTCAGTGTCCATTTTCTGGGTCAGTTCAAACACTCAAAGGGCTGTGTCTTCTTACTCTCCTGGGTGACACCTCAGTTCTCTAAAATTGTTCTTCTCCTGAATGCACTTTCCTAGGGGAACCTGCAAATTTGCAGGCAGCTTACAACAAAGCAGCTTCTCTTCAGGCCCCGCATCGTCAAGCATGCAGCCGGCATATGCCATAGTGAGTGAAGAAATATAGAGTATGCAGGGGAAGGATATCCAGGTGAAGAAGGCCTTGTTGTGGCTTTGCACAGAGGTTATCCTCAGGACGGTGCATATAACGTAGGCATAAACCACAGAGGTCAGTGTGAAGGAGCTCAGCAACACAGCGGAGAACAGAGTAACGCTCATGTTTCATAGTAGCTGGTGCCCGTGCGGGCTGCTCTCAGCAAAGGGATGATGCTGCAGAAGAAGCAGTCTCTACAGTGGGCACAGAGGGTCTAATGGCATACAGGATGGCGGGGCTGAGCGTGGAGAGAGATGCCATTCCCCAGCAGCTAAAGATGAGCATGGGGCACACCCAGGAGCTGGTAAGGACAGAGTCGTGTGAGGGGTTGCAAATGGCCCTGCAGCAATCGAAACACATCACAACACATAGGTTAAACTCAGCTGTGCTGACGGAGAAGAAGAGACTTGTAAGCAGCTGCAGAGATATCTTAATCTCCACCATGAGACTGACAAACATGTTAGGGGGAATGACCAGAGTGAACCAAGGATGCAAGAAGGACAAGGTGCTGCGGAAGGGATGCCTGGGGGTGTGGCACTAGTGGTGGAGCCAAAGGATGGCAATGGTGACTGCATTCCCCATGACAGTGAGCAGAGAAATCACCAGCAGCAGTGTGAAAAGGAGGGGTTTTAACTCGTGAAGGACTGAAAAGGCCTTCAGGAAAAATATTCTTGCTCTGGTGTGGTTGTGAGTGTGGGATATCTGAAAAACCAAGGACATGTAGTGAGCAACCCAGACTCAGACTATGTGGACTTAATCTGCATTTAACGCAAAAGGAATTCAAGGATGCTGCGAAGGTCGACTGCGGTTTGGAAGACATGAAACAAGCAGATTAAGAGGAAGAAACTATTGGCTTGCAATGTTGAAAACAAGATATGGGAGAAGCGGGCGGTGCGTGTGAACTATTGTTATGAACGAATCAGAATATTGCTAGTAGCGCATGAACAGCATATTGCCAAACATAGTTAACCAATTAACGATAAGTTTATGCATGATTAGGAAGGCAAGAAACTATATTAACTAAGCTGTGTATGTAATAAACCGACATTCTGCTTGATCATATTGATCGTGTGCTGTGTCCGTGACTTCCGCGTCAGCAGGTGGCGCCCGAACAGGGACCCTCAGATCGGAGTTGGATTTTCTGATGAAACCGAGAACGGAGGGGGCGGAAGCCGGCCGAAGGTGAGTGCTGCCCCGGCACTCGGGAGACGCTAGCACGAAAGGTGGAATCTCACCCTGATCAGGTGAGCGGCCGGGGAGGAGATGGGGGCTACCATGACAAAAGAAGAGTCAGCGGTGGTTAAGCTCCTCCAACATACCCTCTCAACGAGAGGTATAAGTTATGACTCGTCTACTCTGAAAGCATTATTGCTCTGGGCAAAAGGAAAGGATTTGATCCCCACAGTTGGAGTTGCCTTTGATGCTATGACATGGGAGAAAATAGGGGCAGAACTGTGGGAAGAAATAAGTAAAGGATCCAAAAAGATGAGCAAATTCCCACTGTGTGGAGACTGATTAATGAAACTTTAAAAAGCATGGGGGAGGAGCGGCAAGTCGCTGCATCGGCATTCGCGGCTTTGACTCCAGGGGGCGGGCCCACCTCTGCAACCAGTATGTTGTTCTCGGGTCCGACAATCCCTGCAGTGACCCCAGCCCGCGTTGCAGGAGGGGTCCGGATCCTAGCAGGGACTACAACTGCAGCTCCCACCGCCACCGAAGTGCAGTCACCAGAAAAAAACACTGCGGAGGCTACTCCACCATCGCCCGATGTACCGCAGTCGGATCGCCCTCCGAGTTATGATGAGGCTGATCCGCCAAATCGACCTCCCTCACCGGTGGCGACCACCTCACTTTACCCTCCTTTGCCACCAGGTGGCGAAGAGGAGAAGGAAAACAATGGTGGTGTAGAGGAGAAAGCTGAATTACAGGAATTGATAAAAAGACTAGAGACTTTAGAAGCGCGATTGGCGGCCGCGCCAGAAAACCCACCAACGTCACTGTCCGCATTATACCCAGGACGGTCAGCACCCAACGTTTTTGCTCCAACTAGGACACCGGTGGAAACTGGTGCTTTTCCGTCTTTGCCACCACAACAACCATCGGGGGGTGGAGGGGTATTCGGGCAAGGGATGTTGGTGGGAGGAGCTGGGGATCCGTCAATGCGATGGAAAGGTGTTATCCGAGATGCCATGATAGAGGGACAGGTTTTACCCATGGCTTTTCCTGTTGTAGTTGATAATAACGGGAGAGGTATATGGGAAGCACTGGACTGGAAAATATTGAAAGAAGCGAAAAGCGCTGTTACTCAATATGGTTTAAAACCACCATATACTCAATCTATATTACAGCACATTTTTTCAGCACAGTTATTAACTCCTTATGATTCTAGAATGATTGTCCAGATGCTATTACCACCATCGCAACAATTACAATTTTTCCAACATTGGCAAACTGCCTGTGATAGGGCAGCTTCAATACCTCGACAACAAAGCGATCCGTTATTCGGAATCCAGGCTCAAATGTTAATGGGCGCAGGGCCTTATACACGACCTGATTGGCAAGCGCAGTTTGCTACCGAGGCATTGCAATTGAGTCAGGAGTTAGCTTATAAAGCTCTTATTAATGTGCATGATGAGAAAATTAGACCTGCTTTTACCGCTGTAAGGCAGGGACCCACTGAATCGTACGGCAAGTTTATTGATCGTTTGCACGCTGCAATTATGGCTTATCCAGATATGGATGAGGGAATGAAAGTAAAGTTCTTAGATATGCTTGCTTTTGATAACGCTAATGAAAAAACAAAAAGAGCACTCAGTGTGTTGCCAAGAGGATCCAGCACAGGACAGTTGCTAGAGGCTGCTGAGTGAATGTTAGAACAAGAAAAGCCTACGGTTATGGCCGCAGCTGTAGGTGCAGCAGTGAAGCCGTTGGTATCAAAAAAGCAAGGGGGAAAAAAGGACAAGAAGTGCTTTAATTGTGGAAAACTAGGCCATTTTAAAAAAGAATGTCCAATTAATACTGAGGGTTGGAAAGAAAAATGGTGTACGAATTGTAAAAAAGATAATCACGACACCCAAGAGTGTCGAAAATCGCGAAACATGGCGCGGAGCGTGCCACACCCATGCGTGAAGACACAAGTGCAGGGTGCTTGGACCGCTGCGCAGCCGCCACAGCCGGTAGCGCCAGAGTGGACCTGGCAACAGCAGTAGACATAACCTTAACAACGTCTGAGGTTAAATTAATTGATTCAGATCAACAAGGACCTCTAGGGCACGGGTTGAGTGCATTGCTCATAGGCCGTTCTTCAATATCATGAAAAGGTATATTTATAATACCAGGACTCATCGATGCAGATTTCTGTGGAACCATAAAGATTATGGTATATACCTTAACGCCACCACTTACAATACCAGCACAGTCTAAAATAGCTCAATTAATACCATTTCATGCGTGTGTCCCTAAAGCGCATTCAATTGTACGTGGGCATGGAGGTTTTGGATCCACAGGAGTACCAAATGTGTTATTAGCAATAGATATTGCCAAGGGAAAACCTGAAGAAAGGGTAACATTAAGACATCCTAATGGACAATCTTTAGTACTGTCAATGTTAATTGACACGGGGGCAGATGTAACTATTGTCCCTATCACAAAATGGCCTCGTCATTGGCCACTGGTACCTGCAGCTACCAGTGTTGTGGGAGTCGGGGGGGCACAATGCACGATGATTAGCAAATTACTGATAGCATTCAATTTTGAAGACGGTGCCACTGTTACCACAAGGCCATATGTAATGCATTTGCCTTTAGCTCTTATAGGTCGGGATCTATTATCCCAAATGGGAGCCAAACTTGTAACCCAGCATTTTTAGGAGCGGCCATGGTTGAGCAGCCCATCTTAAAACTCACCTGGACTACGACAACGCCAGTGTGGGTAGACCAGTGGCCGCTGAAACAGGAGAGGCTGCATATTTTACAAAATTTAGTTAAAGAACAGTTAGAAGCAGGTCACATTGTGCCTTCCCCAAGCCCTAGGAACACACCCGTTTTTACCATCCCAAAAAAATCTGGAAAATGGCGATAGTTGCATGATTTACGAGCGGTGAATGCTGTAATGCAAAATATGGGGGCATTACAGCCAGGATTACCCTGCCCTGTGATGATCCCAGAAAATTGGGACTTCCTCATCATTGATTTGAAGGATTGGTTTTTTACTATTCCTTTGCATCCTGAAGATGCAGAAAAATTTGCATTTACAGTACCATCAATCAATAAACAGGAACCGGCAAAACAATAACCATTGGGTGGTACTACCTCAAGGAATGAAAAACTCACCTACTCTGTGTCCAAATTTTGTAGCATGGGCCTTACAACCATTCCGAATGAAACATCCATTTTTACTAGTTTTTCACTATATGGATGATATCTTAATTGCTGGAGAAAAAATGGATGTGGAAGGAACTTTACAAAGGTTAATAGAAACCTTAGAACCGAAAGGTCTTAAAATTGCTCCAGAAAAGGTACAAGGACAAAATCCATGGCAATCTTTAGGATGGACAATTACTGGGAACACAGTCAGACCACAGAAGATCATACTCAAAACAGACATTAAGACGCTCTCAGATGTTCAAAAACTAATGGGAGATTTACAGTGGGTAAGGTCACTTAGTGGAATAACTAATGATGATCTAGCTCCCTTGATGCCTCTGTTGGAAACCTCAACCAGAGCCGATGAACGACGAAGCCTGACGAAGGAACAAGAGCAGGCATTGGATCACATTATAAAAAAGGTTTTGACAACAGTTGTACAAAGCAAAATTAGTGATTTGCCTTTGCAATTTTTAATTGTTAACTCATCACCCAACCGAGAACACTTAATAGGACTGATAATCCAAATAGATAGCCCACGCATCAACATTTTAGAGTGGGTATTTATATCCTATCAGCCAAAAAATACCATCTGTACACGGATTGAACTATTAGCTAATATGATCATCAAAGGCAGAAGAAGGATTTGTGATCTGACAGGACAAGAACCTGAAACCCTGTTTGTACCTATAGCACAGAATTATTTAGATTGGCTTTTAGCAACATCAGAAATGTTTCAAATTGCTTTAGCCGAATATCCAGGTACTGTAACCAATAACTATCCTTCCACGAAAATTTTGCCGCTTTTACAAAATCAGGACTTTGAAGACATCCCTTATAGATCAGAAGTACCAGTTGAAGGGCTTACAGTATTTACTGATGCTGGTAGAAAATCGAAACGAGCTGCTATTGCTTGGTATGACAATAATCAATGGAATCATCAACTTCTTACAGGTCATACCGCCGACTCTTTACAAACCCTCGAGCTGAGAGCGGTGTTATGGGCCTTTCAACGCTGGCCCAACAAACCTCTAAATGTAATTTCAGATTCGCTCTGCATAGTAGGAATGGTACAGCGCCTAGAACGCGCTATGATCAAATCATTGAAGAATAACACCTTATATATGTTATTAATGCAACTTTTATTTTTATTGAATCAACGTGCTAAACACTATTTTGTGACACATATTCGTAGCCATCAATTTGATCAAGGCTTGTCGATTGGAAACAACATAGCCGACAAGTTGGTTGCTACCATCTGGAAAAATCAAAATATTAACCTGTTTGAGCAGGCCCGTTCATCTCATGAATTTTTACCTCAATCTGCAAAAGTCTTGGCAAAACAATTTGATTTAAAACTATCAGACGCCCGAGGCATCGTCCAATCCTGTCCTGCCTGCCAAAAATCAGGATTTGGTTTAGGTCTAGGGGTCAACCCTCGAGGTCTGGGAGCCCTACAATTATGGCAAATGGATGTCACCCACATCACAGAGTTTGGACGGCAAAAATATGTACACGTTAGCATTGATACTTATTCGCATGCAATCTGGGCCACTGCTCAAACAGGGGAAACAGCCAAACATGTTGTAAAACATATGTGTGCAGCCATCGCTGCTTTGGGGATTCCTCAAGAGTTAAAAACAGATAATGGCCCTGCATATATCTCTAAAACATTCGAACATTTCTGCCACTTGTGGGGCATTCGCAGAATCACAGGCATACCACACTCTCCTACAGGACAGGCAATCGTAGAACGTGCACATGTTACGTTAAAATCGCTGTTGCAAAAACAAAAGGGGGGAGAAATAGCCCCTGCTGAACGTCTTGCAAAAGCGATTTACATTTTAAATTATTTACGGTTAACAGGGGACCGTGAATCTCCTCCAATTGTTATACACCAGATGTCATTTCAATCGGGAATACAGAAGATCAATTCAGTATCGGTAAAAGTACGATACCGTGACTTAAAAACTGGAGAATGGAAGGGTCCTGCAGAAATTAAGATGACAGGTCAAGGATATGTTTGTGTTTTGACAGACGAAGGTCTGAGGTGGGTGCCTAGCCGCTGGGTGAAACCATGGAGAGAAGAGTCAGGACCACAACAGGAGTTACCATGATAGGTTTTCTCACGTCATTCCTCTCCATCATTGGTAGTGGTCACTCATGGATTTCAGTACAACCACGTACAAATGTTTGGGTAACTCTAGCTAATAAAACAGGGCAAGATTCAATCTGTTTAGCGGCAGCAAATGCAGGCAAGCCATTTATGACATGTTTAGTGGGGACTCTGATTGGCGGTAAAGAGTGGGAGTATGTTTGTAACTCCTCCACCATCAGGCATGCATGCAGAGATATAGCTAACGACGTCAATGATTTTGAATATTAAAAACCAAACCCACAGATCTTGAAGAAGTATTGAAAAATATTCAAAGGATTGTAAGTCAGATTTAGATTTCTGGACAGCAGATAAAACAACTGTAGAAAGACTAGCTCTTTAGGTTTTAATTCATGGTTAGCTGGGTTAGGCATTTCAGGTTGGGGAAAAGATCTAATTATCCATGGGTTTATATTATTATTGGGATTATTATTATTAACTATACTTATATTAAGATGTGTTTTTAAATATTTCATGAAAGCTGTGGAGTGTATGATGAATGGAGTCTGGATTGCTCAAAAACAAAAAGGGGGATTTGTGGGATATCTGAAAAGCCAAGGACATGGAGTGAGCAACCCAGACTCAGACTATGTGGACTTAATCTGCATTTAACACAAGAGGAATTCAAGGATGCTGCGAAGGTCGACTGCGGTTTGGAACACATGAAACAAGCAGATTAAGAGGAAGAAACTATTGGCTTGCAATGTTGAAAACAAGATATGGGAGAAGCGGGCGGTGCGTGTGAACTATTGTTATGAACGAATCAGAATATTGCTAGTAGCGCATGAACAGCATATTGCCAACCATAGTTAACCAATTAGCGATAAGTTTATGCATGATTAGGAAGGCAAGAAACTATATTAACTAAGCTGTGTATGTAATAAACCGACATTTTGCTTGATCATATTGATCGTGTGCTGTGTCCGTGACTTCCGCGTCAGCACAGTTCTTCTGCGAAATCCCCCACATCCTCAAGCTCTCCTGCTCACACTCCTACCTCAAGGAATTTATTGTACTTGTTACTTTCCCATTAGCATTTGGGTGTTTTATTTTCATTGTGGTGTCCTATGTGCAGATCTTCAGGGCCGTGCTGAGGATCCCCTCACAGCAGGGACACCACAAAGCCTTTTCGACGTGCCTCCCTCACCTGGCTGTGGTCTCCCTCTTTATCAGCACTGCAATGTTTGCCCACCTGAAGCCCCCCTCCATCTCCTCCCCATCCTTGGATCTGGTGGTGGCAGTTCTGTACTCAGTGGTGCCTCCAGCAGTGAACCCGCCAATCTACAGCCTGAGAAACCAGGAGCTCAAAGTGGCCATTAGGAAAGTGATTTCAGGAATGTTTTTCAACTGTGATACATTTTCCATCACTGTTCACAAATGATTCCTAGGGTTTCCCATTGCAGGCCTGTCTTTTTGTTTGTCTTTTAGCCTTTTTGTTATCATTATCTGTATGGTTATCTGTGTCTATTATGTTTCTGCATAAATGTTTGGATTCATCCTACTCCTCCTGAGGAACAAACCTGCTCCATCTCACCTGGATTTGATATAAAAGTGTGTCTTCCTGGGACAGAGCTGACACTCTCATAGCATCTCTGTAGTAAAATGGGATCTCCCTAGTGCACTAACTTAAAGTTGGGATCTTCTTCCAAAGCTAATGATGTCAACAACAGGCCCAAGGAACTTCACCCAAAAAGGGCCTTTTTCTCCTTGGAACTGGGAGAGAAAAGCTCATTGTCACTTTGGTAGCTGTTGGAGACCAAGGGTTGGAATTTGGACTCACCCATTGGTGTGTGGTGACCATGGAGGTGGTGAATGCATACTCAGAGTTGTCCTACATACGACAGGGAAGAAGACACCCTCCAGGAGGGGGTCCGGAGCTTCCTGGAGAGCCTGGGGTTTCTACAGGGAGAGAGTGTGCTTGGGGTGGGCAGTGGCTGGAACCCCACGAAGTGGGAGATCGCACAAGGTGGAGTCACCAAAATTGAAGGTGCAAAATCCAGGGGTCTGCAAAGAAACAAAGATGGACACACCCAACCCTACACAGACCAGCTCCAACAGGGAACAGCACCTTTACAGTCACCACGCCACCAGCAGCACTCACACAACCATGAGTGACACAAACGTCCCCAGCCCATTCCCCCTCTCGGGCTGATCTGCTGTGAAGGTCACAAGTGGTCTGTGCAACCCCTTACCCATGGGCACACACACCTGCCGTCCCTGCAGTGTGGGCCTGGGCTTTGGGTCTGCTCAGATCCCTGCCCAGTCTTGGGGCCGTTACCCACTTGGCAGTTGGAACCCTGGGTCTCTCCACATCCTGGTGTCCTCTTTCTGCAGCCAGCCTCACTTGGATTTGGCCAGCATAGCATGTCCATAAATTCACTCCAAATGCACATCCAGCATTGAGCACACTCACGCATCAAACAGCCAGGAGCAGAGTTTAAGAAGATGGCAAGACCATGGTGATTAGGCACAGATTTGGCCAGACCAGCCCCGGTCAGCCCCCTGCCCACATGCAGCCAGCCCCTCGCATACCCTTCCTCTTCCCATACCCATTCTTCTTCTTCCCAGTCCACCCCTTCTCTGCCCCAGTCTGCTCCCCAATTAACAACTGTCACCATAGAATCATAGAGTCATAGAATCATAGAACAATTTAGGTTGGCAAAGACCTTTAAGATCATTGAGTCCAACTGTTAACCTATCACTGCCAAGTCCACCACTAAACCATGTCCCTAAGCATTACATCCACATGTCTTTAAGTACTGCCAAGGATGTGGACTCAACCACTTCCCTGGGCAGCCTGTTCCAGTGCCTGACAGCCCTTTCAGGGAAGACATTTTTCCTAATATCCAATCTAAACCTCCCCTGGCGCAACTTGAGGCCATTTGCTCTTGTCCTATCACTTGTTACCTGGGAGAAGAGACCAACCCCCACCTCACTACAGCCTCCTTTCAGGCAGTTGTAGAGAGCAATAAGGTCTCCCCTCAGCCTCCTCTTCTCCAGACCAAACAACCCCAGCTCCCTCAGCCGCTCCTTATAGGACTTGTGTTCCAGACCCTTCCCCAGCCTCGCTGCCCTGCTCTGGCCGTGCTCCAGCACCTCGATGTCCTTCTTGGAGTGAGGGGCCCAACACTGAACACAGGATTTGAGGTGTGGCCTCACCAGTGCCCAGTACAGGGGGTCGATCACTTCCCTGGTCCTGCTGGCCACACTATTCCTGATGCAAGCCAGGATGCTATTGGCCTTCTTGGCCACCTGGGCACACTGCTGGCTCATATTCAGCCGGCTGTTGACCAACACTCCCAGGTCCTTTTCCACTGGGAGCTTCTCAGCCACTCTTCCCCAAGCCTGTAGTGTTGCATGCGGTTGTTGTGACTCAAGTGCAGGACCCTTTCTGCCCTAAAAATGAGGGCTTAGACCCTAAAAATTAAACTGTGGGCCCTACAAAAAGGCTATGGGTAATAAAAGACAGTTTGGGACCCTAGAAATGAGGATTTCGGCCCTAAAAATGAGGCTTTTGGCAGTAAAACTGATGGGCTAGGTGCTAAAAATGACGCTCTGTACCCTGAAAAGGAGGGGAACCTCTTGGTTCCTCTATGGCCTGTGATGGGTGTGCTCAGCCCCTTGACCAGACTGGCAGTGGGTTGGTGCAGGCTCCAGAAGATGTTAAGGCCTGAGCCGTAGCAGGGCCATGAACTCCTCAGGTTTCAATCTGTTCTCTGAAAACCCACAGAAGAGCAGAGCGGCACAGTGAGCATCGATGCATATGAGCTCGGAACGCCAACCACGCGGCTGACACATGAATAGCGGGTGGCTTTCCCAAAACTTATCAAGGGACAAAGAAAGTTGTGGGTACAAGGAGCCTCATGTATACCTTTCCTATCACATGTAATTTGACTACGAGCCAACCGCTTTATCCTAGAAATATGACAGCCTAAGTGAGCTCTCCCTTCTCGGCAGCGTGGCAGCATGGCGGTGACCTCCCCTGGAGCTGGGACACCTCTCAAGGTTGCTCCTCGAGGCAGAGAGACCTTTACCAACGGCAGATCTTTGGTAAGCAACTGATACTGCACATAACCTTGTAGTGTGGTAACTTTGATTTTGTCTTTGATTGCATGCTGAATTGATGCTAATGAAACGTTACATAAACTTTTCGTGTACAACCCCTTAGACATAAACCATTCTCCAAGTCTGAGACTGAGACTGGACCTAGCCACACCTAAGCTCCGTCAGGAATTTAGAAAGCAAGGGGGTCTACTCTGAACCTCATGACTCAATGAGTGGGTCCTCCTTAATCTTTTGTATCCCCGGACTCTCTGTAAATCATTTTAACACAAGTCTAACTCAGTTTTCCTTTGTACATTTCTTCCATGCAGTCATTAATAGAGTGAACCTTGCCATCGAACTTTGTTAAGTTGCACTTTTACAACACCATATTAAAACCACTTTTGCTAATACCATTGTTGGTGATTCCTTAAATGACCTAAATCACCCATTTGCAACAAATTGGCGTAGGTGGCAGGATCCTAAATCAGGATTCACAACAGAGTGTCAGCCTCCCCATCAGTCCCTGGGCTGGGGCCAGCCATTGCACGAGGAGATGGAGGTCAGTGTTTGCCTGTGTCCCCTGCCACTGTCTCCAGGAGATCCCTATTGCCCACTGCTGACAGCCCCTCTGAGCCAGCCCCTCTCCCCAGCACAAGGCTCCTGGCCTGGAGGCTCCCCAGGGTGCTCCTGCTGCCCCAGTGAAAGAGCAGCCTGTCCTGAGCTGGTGTGTGCAGACATAGGTTTCTTTAGGTCACTTATTCCCCCAGGAAAGCACAGAGTTGCTCCGTTCCTCTTCTCCAGGGACATCCCTGACCCTAGAGAGCCTTTCCCCAGGGGACTGTGTCCATGCGGCCACTCCTGCCCCTTCCCTGTGCTTCCCGCAGGGCCCGGATCTGGCAATGCTGCTCTGCAGAGCAAGCGGGCTGTGGTGCCTAAAAGCCACAGAGAGACAATCCCAGGCAGATCCCTGTGGATCACTCACCATCTCCAGGGGTGCTGGGCACCCACAGGTGAAGGCTCAGCTCAAGCCCATGCCCTAACACATCGCCACATGCCCTGCTGCCCTCAGCCCATGGAGAACCCAAGCACAGCAGCACGGCCTCGTGGGGGCAATTTCTTCAGCCTGTTCCTGACCTCAGCTTTGGAAGAAGAGCCCAACCCCCAAACACCGGCATGGAGGAAATCCATTTTATTACAGAGATGTGGCACGGGAGGCCAGCTGTACCATCGTGCCAGGCATGTGCAAAGACCTCTGGGTCAGACAGACTGGGTTCATGCCTCTGGAGAAGCGGAGTGCATGCAGACATTCCTGGAGAAACAGAATTATCACAGATAATACTCTAGGGCTAGAAAGACATGCAGCTCTCTTTTGTCCTTGCCATGTCTTTGCTTTGAAGCAAAGCCATGCACACATGAAGTCTCGGACACTTGGTACCAGGTTTCCCTCTGGCAAGTCTAAATTTGCCTGGTGCCACCGCTGAGGTGCTTCAGCCCAAATGCGCAGCAATGCCCTCAGCCAGGGGCACAGCCAGGGTGAGCTGGAGCCATTACTGTTGGAGACGGAGCTGTGACACTGGTAAAATAAACTGCCAAGGCGTGGTGGCAGAGCTCAGGACAGCTGCTCTTCAAGAACTGCATCCTCTAAGCACAGCAATAGTCCAGACTGAGATTCAGTCTAAACCTGAAAGGCAGTTCAAGGACACCATAACAAGCTGTTACTGCTTCAGGAAGAGTTAAAGAAAAAAGAAAGCTTCTGTGTAGCCAGTGCTGAATTTAGTTAAGACATAGATCTCAGATTTTCTATGTCATGTTGTCCTTTGTCTTCCTCAGCAAGGTCTCCCAGGCTGCTGTTACTTGAGGCAAGACTCTGGAGGAGAAGAACTAGTGGTGGATGTGGATCAAGTCAGGGGTCACGTGGACGAACGCAATCCTTCCCAGTGTGCAGGACAAGAGGGTCGGCATCCCAGGAAGCTGAGAGAGCAGGCCAAGGGCACAGCGAAGCCACTCTCCATAATTTCTGAGAGGTCATGGAGACTGTGGGAACTCCCTCATGACTGTCAAAATGCAAATTTTTCAAAAATGCCTCATGTGCAGGGGAACGAAAGGCTGTGCCCCAGATCGTGTCCACTCAGCTTCCATTTCTGGGTGTCCAAAAGAGAAGGGGACTGGATTTACCCAGGGTAGGTTGTGCCTGACCCTCCTCTTTGCTTTCTCTGATGAAGGAACAGGATTGCTGGATGTGGGCAGGGCAGTGCTTGTCTTTTACTTGGAAGGCAGAAAGGCTATCAGCATCATTCCCCACAATATTCTTGCATCCAAGTTAGGATATTATGGTCTGCATGGGTGGATGAGGAGATGGGTAAAAATTCAGCTGGACAGTCGGGCTGGGAGGAACGTGGTCAATGCGTAGTATTCTGCCCAGAGGCCTGTAGCTGGTAGGGTCCTGTCATGTTTCAAGGGGTTTTAATTACCCAAGAGAGTTGAGAAAATGCTTTTTCATAACATTTGTAGATGATAGCACGTTGAGGAGCACAGACACTACATCGGACGGCAGGGTTGCCATCCCAAAGGATTTAGACAGGCTGGAAGGATGGGCCAATAGTAACATCACATTATCCAACAAGGACAGATCTAAAGTCCTGTCCTGATGTTGACTAAGGCCCTGCGGTGACAGAGGGCAGGGACTGCCTCGGTTGGTATCAGCTCTGCAGGAAAGGCTCTGCTGGTCCTTTGCTTTCGTTAGGCAAAACACAAACCATCAGCAAAGGCCAGAAGCATCCTGGGCAGTATGAGCAGGAACACAGCCAGTGGAAGTGATTATTGCCCTCTGGTCAGCACATTTTCGAACAGATCCAGAATACTTCCCTAGGTTTTGACCTCCTGCAATGCCTGAGAGACATTGATAAGCTGGAGCCAGTTCCGTGGAGGGCCACCAAGGTAGTCAGGGTCAGAGCACTTGTACTGTGAGACGAAGCTTAAAAAGCTGGGCTTGTCCAGCTGGGAGAAGGGAAGATCCTGGGGGAACATGCAGCAGCATGGCACTGTTCCCAGGAGGACTGAGTCAGGCTCATGGCCATGGTACAAGACACAAGGATGAGAGGCAATGGGCTGAAACAAGAGAGTGTCAGGCTAGATAGAGGGAGAAATTATTCCAGCATGAGGACAGTCAAATGCTGAAAGCTGTTTCCGAGAGAGTGTGCACCTGCTCTATCCCGGAAAGTGACCAAGATATGTTAGGACAAAGCCCTGATTAATCTGGTCTGAGCCTGCTTTGAGCAGGAGGTTGGTCCAGACACCTCCCAAGGTCCCTTCCAGACAGAATGATGCTGTCCTTCCTTCCCCTTCATGGTTTCCAATTCGGGACAGCTCTCAGGTTCTCCTTGACCCCAGAAGTCATTCATGTCAGGTTCAGGGCTGCTTCACAGGTGTTCCCAAACAGCCCTGACCCCATCCTTTCCTTCTGTTTTCATTTCCCCCTGCCCAATTCCTTCTCTGTTACCCTCCAGAAGAACAGCCTACCACGTTCATCCTTTCCCCATTGGCCCTGCATTTCTTGTTTTGTACCCTCTCATGGTACGTCTGAGGTGGTTGCTGTAGCGTTTTTGACCACGGGTTGCGACTCAGTTGAACACATCACTCTCTTTCATTACCTGTGATGTCCTGCAATTCATCAAAGGACTACCTCAAATCTCTGCGACCCAAATGTCTCCAACCTTCTCTCATCAAAGGTCTTTTACCCCAGGACACTTCTCACAATCACTTCAATACACTGCCCGGTCTCTATTTTTCATCTGGGTGAAGTCAGGGTATTGCTTTGCAAAGCCTTCCCCACAAAAGCCTTTTCTACGTGCTAATCCCACTGGTATCACCTCCTGCTGGGTACAGCTCCATCTGCTTTCTGCAGAGCTCCATGGGATGGGCAGTTTTCCCGTTTCTTCTGCCCATTCACCTTCACAACCTTCTTGTATTGTCTGCGTATCAAACACATTTATCCCCCACAATTTCAGCCATTCCCAATTGTGCTCATGATTTTAAAAAGTTGCATGAAGAAAAGGAACAGGGCGATGTTTGGAGCGATGGCGTTTGTCTTCCCAAGTCACCGTTACGCGTGATGGAGCCCTGCTTTCCTGGAGATGGCTGAGCAGCTGCCTGCCAATGGGAAGGAGGGAATGAATTACTTGTTTCGCTTTGCTTGCACACACGGTTTTTGCTTTACCTATTAAACTGTCTTTATCTCAACCCTTGGTTTTCTCTACTTTTACCCTTCTGATTCTCTCCCCCATGCCAGCAGGGGGGTAGTGAGCGAGCGACTGTGTGGTGCTTAGTTGCTGGCTGGGGTTAAACCACGAGAAACAGAAACTCCAGAGGTCTCTGGGCCACTGTTCCAGTGCTGGACTGGCCCCCTGGTGATTTTTTTTTTTCTTTTTATTCTTTATGTCACGTTAGTCAAGCATTACACAGCTCAGTGCAAGACATCATAGCAGGGGAAGATGACCTTCACGTCTTTTAACTTTTTTAAGCTGATTCCACACAGGGACACTGTAGATAGTCCGTGGCATCTAGCAAGTGATTTCTCAAGCCTGAGGGCAGTCATCTCTTCATCGGTTGTGTCACCCTCTGGGCCCTGCTGACTACTGACCATGCTTTGACTCTTTCCCTTGAACATTACGTTGGTCAGACACAGCTTGAAGTAGCTTTTGGCATCACACTCTTGAGGGGCACTGAAGGTGCTCTAGAGTACAAAGATATCATGGTGGGGCATGGTGTAACAGGAATGCCTCAGGAGACCTTTCCCCTTCTTGAGGAGGATGAAAGCCAGGCTGGACACATGGTTTTGTTTGAGCAAATATAGGATGCTTTGTTCAGGCAACCATATAACCCAGTGGGACTTTTGGTACTGCTTGGGACTATTTTACATCCTTGGTAGCATCACTTTGTCCATAGGAGTCTCCTCAAGGCAATTCTCACTTCCTTATTCCTCAGGCTATAGATGACAGGGTTAAACATGGGGGTCACAATTGTGTAAAACAGGGCAAGGTATTTGTCGATATCTACTGAATCCCTTGACCGTCGCTTTAAGTAGATGACTGTGGCCAAGCCATAGAAGAGCGTCACCACCCCGAGGTGTGACGAGCAGGTGGAATAGGCTTTGTGTCTGCCCAGACCTGAAGGCATTTTCAGAATTGCCCTAATAATTTGAATGTAAGAAGTAACTATTAAGGAGAAGGGAAGGATTGCGAAGAGCAGGATGATGGTGTACAGCATCACTTGGTTCCAGAACGTGTCTGCACAGGCCAGTTCCAGCAGAGGGGGGACAACACAGAAAAAGTGATGGAGGTCATGGGATGCACAGAAGGGCAAAGTGAACAGCTGGTAGGTCTGTCCTACTTGCACTGGTACGACAGCCACCCAGGACCCCAGCACCAGTCTGATGCAGAGACCCCTGCTCATGACGAGGGTGTAGTGCAGGGGGTCACATATGGCTATGCAGCGGTCGTAGGCCATGGCAGCCAGGAGAAGGCATTCAATGCTGCCCAGCAAAACCAGGCAATACAGCTGGGCAGCACAGCCCAGGAAGGAGATCCTGCCATCCGCCCGCAGGAAACCCACCAGCATTTTTGGCAGAGTGGCTGATGTGTAGCAGATCTCCAGGGTGGACAAGTTCTCAGGAAGAAATACATGGGGCTGTGGAGGCTTGAGTCCACCACCGTGATGAGTGCAATCAGGCTGTTCCCTGTGAGAAGCATGAGGTATATGACCAGGAATACTGTGAAGCACAGGCCCTGCAGGCCGGAATGGTCAGAAAATCCCAGAAGAAAGAATCCGGATCCAACGGTGTGATTCTCCGAGCCTTTTCTTTGAGGCATTTTCCCTAGATGGAGCAATCCAAACATCAGGCTCTTAGAGGATGCTAATGGCCTGTCCACCATCCCACACACTTCAAGCCCGGAGAAAGCCTATGAACATCAGCGTACATGTGATTGCAGGATTAGGCGAGCTGGACCAAGATCTGCCTGAATGTTTGGAAATCTAACATGGCTTGCTTGCTGCAGGGGAAGGGTTAAAAAGAGGAAAGAACAGAATCCTTCAGCCTGAATGACTGGGATTTTTTAATATGGGTAAAAGAAACTTGACTTTCTTTTTCAGAGTTGATTTTCTTAAACAGAATACCTGGTGAGAGATGAGAAAAAAAGGAAGAAAAAGGATAAATACTCACCCCTTTCAGAACAGTCTTGCTTACGTTCCTTGTCCAGATCTTGTCAGAGCTGCATTGAATGTAAGAACACAAAGAAGAAATAGGGTGAAAAGGAGGAAAGGGATGAAAAGGGGAAGACAAAGCAAGGCAAGGCCAGGCAAGGAGAGGCAATCAAAAGAAAGTGAGGCAAGGCCTGACTTGATTCTTAGATCTCAACGAGAGAGATTCGTCCCAGCTCTCCTCACATGTAAGAGCTCATCCCCTGACGCGGTGTCCATGCACAAACATCTGGGAGACTATTTGAGACCTGAATCATTACTTTTTACATGGCGAAGGGTGAATCCCATCAGAAGTACAACAGGCTTCTATCTGCCAATGAATCGAGTGACACTGATGCATCCAGGGGACATTTGAACAAGATGGATAAGCCGCAGTTTATGCATAAATCTCAAGTTTTCGGGGTGCTAAAAGACATTTTTATGCAAGCAATCAAACTGCTTGATGCACTTTTCAGTTATACAGAGAAGAAAGTGATTAAAATTTGGCGATCTCCTTATGATACCCAATTTTCCGGAGCAGGTCAGGCTTTTATAACTTCTGAATGAGCCCTGAATAATTCAGCATTCCTAAACTTGCTGCTCTGTCGCTTGGATTTCTGACAGCTTAGAAATCCAGCCGAGGGCCCATTCCCTCTGACCCCAACCCTGCAATGCTTCCCACTCCCCTGCAAGCCCTCACAGAAGCAGAGCGATGCTCTTGCTGCCTGGGGAACTGAGCCTTCCCTTTGCATTCCCCGCCTTCCCAGAGCATAAACCTGGGCACACTTGAGGGATGGGAGCTACAAGCAAGCAGCGCTGCAAGAGCTGGTTGCTTCTTCTGCAGAAGGGACTCAGCTGAATGATGTTTTATAATCTCAGCTTGACATGGGGAAAGAATACCCTCTTCGAGGCAGAGGACTGAGGATGCTGGCCATGTCTATCACTACCTCCCTTTGAGGAGTCTTCTTAAACTCGGATGTACTAAGCCTGAGAACAGCAGGTCAGAAAACATGTGATAAAAGCATTCAGACTAGCCAAGTGAAAAACACAGGGCAGTTTTCTCAAGAGAAAAATCCAAATTCACAAAAACACACAGTCCTAACGGTGTGATCCTTTTCCCAAGGTATTCCTGCCTTTTTCCTGTGAGTTTTTTCCATCTCATAGAGGTGCCATTCAAAATTTCCAAGATAAAATTAGGGTTTGCATGAGTGAAAAGTCACCATGACTGTTTTCTAATCTACCTACTTTTTCATATAAATGTACAGAAAAATAAAATACTTTTCTGAAAAAAACTGCGAGATACCCACATTTATTTTAAATTAAGGCTTTCACTCAAAGCAACCATTTACTTGCAGGTTACCCGTATACCAGCATTTCCTGCTTGTTTTAAAATGTTGTCAAACATACAGCCTGTTCTTTTTAACTCTCCGATGTCTCAGTGCTTCACAAGATCATGGGTGCAGCATGGTTCAGGCTAGCTTTGCTCATGGGAAACTGCCAGAGTACTTCTTAGATGGTGACTATCTCATGGGCGGCACTTTTCAAAGCTGAAAGAAGCCCGTTTCCATGCCCAGCCAAGCTGGACAGATGTCTGCAGCTGCTTCTGGCGGTGTCTGTGCTGCCACACTATCTCAGCATTTCAGGGCATGCCAAAAGGGATTTACCATTGCCAGGAGCCAAGGGGCAGGAACACCCTCCTCAGTCCATGGTGCTTCAGGAGACAGTGGTGACCTCTTTTTCACTCTGTCATTCCCCTCAAAACCACCTGGATATGGCTCTCCGGACACATCTCTGTCACTCTCACCTGGTTATAGGACAGTTAGTAAGCAGCCTCAGGAGAGAAGGCGGGGATGCTGGTGCTGCCACTGCTCCTCCCCGGACACCCACGGCACCAGGAACTGTTTTAGAAAGACTGTCAGAATCACAGGCGCCAGCCTGACAAGCAACTTCCAGCATAACTATTGGTCTTTAGAAAGAGAAAAACTGAGACATGAGGTTTAAGGACAAGTGCCAAAGGACAAGTGCCAAACTTGTGGGAGGAAAAACAAAAAATACAAAAAAGGCAAGCAGGGAAGCAGAACGTAAGCTTTTTCAGTCTGTGCTTAACTTCACTGTGCAGCAACAGAAAAGGCTTCTCTGTACCTCCACCTCTCTGGGTCCCAACCCGTGCCTGTGGCCCATGTTATCCTCAAGATGGAGGTGGCCCTGAGAGGTTGAACTCTGACTGCTTGTGGTGTCTGCATGCTGGTTCACATCCAGAAAGAGCTTGGAGAGGAAGCCTGGGTTTGGGACATCTGCATGGGAAGGAAAAAAGGAGTGTGTCATGGCACTACACTGCAAATCTCTGTATCTGTACAGAATAATTTGGCCCCAATGCCTCAAGAATGGTTGACTGAGTCTGACCTAGGTAGACTTGGTGGCTTTATAGCCAATAGCACAAATAACCCCTCCAGAGGAAAGGATCTCCCACCACTGTGTGAGGTAAATGCAGTCCCTGATTCCTTGCTCTGAAACCCGACATGTGACTCAACAGCCTCCAGTCTGTCCTTTCGGGTTACTGTCCTGGTTTCAGCTGGGATAGAGTTAATTTTCTTCTTGGTAGCTGGTATGGGGCTGTGTTTTGGGTTTAGGATGAGAACAATGTCGAGGATACACTGATGCTTTGTTCTTGCTAAGTAGTTGCTAAGTGGCGCTCACAGTGGTAAAGGACTTTTCAACTGCCCATGCTCTGCCGGGTGCACAAGAAGCTGGGGGGGGGGCACAGCCAGGACAGCTGACCCAGACTGGCCAAGGGGCTATTCCATACCATGTGACGTCATGCTCAGTATATATATAAACTGGGGGAGTTAGCCGGGGGAGGGGGCAACGATCGCTGCTTGGGGGACGGGCTGGCCATCGGTCGGAGGGTGGTGAGCAATTGTAGAGTCTATCGTTTGCTTTGTATTACTATTGTACTATTATTACTTGTTATTATTATTATTGTTATTATTATTATTACTACTGTTCTATTTTTATTTTACTTTAGTTATTAAACTGTTCTTATCTCAACCCACGAGTTTTCTCCCTTTTACCCTTCTGATTCTCTCCCCCATCCCACTGGTGGGGACTGAGCAAGCGGCTGCGTGGTGCTTAGTTGCTGGCTGGGGTTAAACCACGACAGTTACCCAACAAAGTCAGGATTAAGACAAGAAGATCATCTCCCACCAGGACCAAAGGACCCAATGGTCAGAAAGGCTATGAAGTGCTGTGGCTTGGACAAATCCAGGCACTGCAGGGTGCTTTCCTCCTGTCAGAGCTGTAGGATTGTAAATATGGAGAGAGACCAGGGTCAGTAGAGCTACTCCAGGAGGTCATTGCACGAGAAATATCCCACCCAAAGCCTGGTTATCTATGTAACTAAGCTCTGATTAGAGCTCAACAGAGAAACAATGGATATGGTATATGAGAAATACAAAATGGTTTGTCTGACCTGAGTCCGATTTGGGTGACACACAGTGGTGCCCACAGCCATGGTGCCTACAGCCATGAGGAAGCAGAGGGCAGCTGCTCATGCTGCCAGGCCTTGAACCAGCACTGACAGGATGATACCAGGATGCTCGTCTGTCCATCCCATCTACCCAAATTATCTTTTCTTTCTAATGCTGTTACCATAGTAATCATTGCCTGAGACGATATTACAGATGTCGTTACACAGGTGCTGTTGGCTTTGCAAGATGCTTTAGGATACCTGTTAGGTTAGTCAGGGGTTGGGTTCAGGTTTGAGTTAGAATTAGAGTTAGGGTTAGGGTAAGAGTTATGGTTACACCTGGTTTAGAGTTAGACTTCAGGCTGTGGCTGATGTTCGTTTAGGCTTAGGTAAGGGTTAGAGTTAGAGTTGAGGTTTATGATTAGAGTAGTGGTAGGGCTAGTTTCAGGTAATGGGTAGGGTAAGGTTTAAGGTAAAAGGGTTAGTTCAGGGTTAGGTTAGGAAGCATTTGTCTTCCCAAGTTACCATGAATGATCCCCCTTCCTCCTTCTTTCCCCCAGCTTTTTTTTGCTGAACATGACATCACATGGTATGGAATATCCCTTTGGTCAGTTGGGGTCAGCTGTCCCAGCTCTGTGCCCTCCCAGCTTCTTGTGCGCCCCCAGCCTATTTGCTGGTGGGGTGGTGTGAGAGGCAGAAAAGGCCTTGACACTGTGGAGGCTCTGCTCAGCAATAGCTAAAACATCCCTGTGTGATCAACGTTGTTTTGGTCACAAATCCAAAGCATGGCCCCATGCGGCTGCTATGAAGAATCATAGAATCCTAGAATGCTTTGGGATGGAAGGGACCTTTAAAGGTCATCTAGTCCATCCCCCCTGCAATGGGCAGGGACATCTTCAACTAGATCAGGTTGCTCAGAGCCCCATCCAGCCTGGCCTTGAATGTTTCCAAGGATGGGGCATCTACCACCTCTCTGGGCAACCCGTTCCAGTGTTTCACCACCCACAATGTAAAAAAAGTTCTTCCTTATATTTAGTCTGAATCTACCCTCTTTTAGTTTAAAACCATTACCCCTTGTCCTATCGCTATAGGCCCTGCTAAAAAGTCTGTCCCCATCTTTTGTCTAAGCCCCCTTTAAGTACTGAAATGCCGCAATAAGGTCTCCCTGTGGCCTTCTCTTCTCCAGGCTGAACAACCCCAGCTCTTTCAGCCTTTCCTCAAAGCAGAGGTGTTCCAGCCCTTGGATCATTTCTGTGGCCTTCCTCTGGACCCCCTCCAACAGGTCAATGTCCTTCCTGTGTGGAGGACCCCAGAGCTGGACACAGTACTCCGGTGGGGTCTCACCAGAGCAGAGTAGAGGGGCAGAATCCCCTCCCTCGCCCTGCTGGCCACACTTCTGATGCAGCCTGGGATACAGTGGGCTTTCTGGGCTGTGAGAGCACATTGCCAGCTCACGTCCGGCTTTCTGTCTATTGGTACCCCCAAGTCCTTCTCCTCAGGGCTGCTCTCAATCCCTTCATCCCCCAGCCTGTACTGATACCAGGGATTGCCCTGACCCAGGTGCAGGACCTTGCACTTGGCCTTGTTGAACCTCATGAGGTTCACACAGGCCCACCTCTCCAGCTTGTCCAGGTCCCTCTGGATGGCATCCTGTCCCTCAGACGTGTTGACTGCACCACTCAGCTTGGTGTCATCTGCAAACTTGCTGAGGGTGCACTCGATCTCACTGTCTATGTCATTGATGAAGACATTGAACAGCACTGGCCCCAGAATGGACCCCTGAGGGACACCACTCGTCACTGTTCTCCATCTGGACATCGAGCCATTGACCACTACCCTCTGGAGGTGACCATCCAGCCAATTCCTTATCCACCGAACAGTCCACCCATCAAATCCATATCCTTCCAATTTAGAGAGAAGGATATTGTGGGGGACCGTGTCAAAGGCCTTAGAGAAGTCCAGATAGATGACAGCCGTAGCTCTTCCCTCGTCCACTGATGTAGTTACTCCTTCACAGAAGGCCACTAGGTTGGTCAGGCAGGACTTGCCCTTGGTGAATCCGTGCTGGCTGTCCCGAATCACCTCCCTGTCCTCCATGTGCCTTAGCATAGCTTCTAGGGGGATCTGTTCCGTGATCTTCCCAGGCACAGAGAGGAGGCTGACAGGTCAGTAGCTCCCAGGGTCCTTTGTTCCTTTTTTAAAAATGGCTGCAATATTCCCCTTTTTCCAGTCCCCAGGGACTTCACCTGACTGCCATGACTCTTCAAATATCATGGAGAGTGGCTTAGCAAGTACATCAGCCAATTCCCTCAGGACTCTGGAATGCATCTCCTCAGGACCCATAGACTTATGTACCTTCAGGTTCCTCAGGTGGTCATGAACCTGATCTTCTCTTACAGTGGGAGGACTTCTGCCCTCCCGACCCCCATCGCATGGCCCATTGACTCGGGAGGTGTGAGGAGAGAGGTTGCCAGTGAAGACTGAGGCAAAGAAGTTGTTGAGTACCTCAGCCTTCACCTCGGCTGTTGTTACCAGCTCACCACTTCTGCTCATCAGAGGGGGTCCGCTTTCCTTAACCTTCCTTTTCTGGTTAATGTACCTATAGAAGCCCATTTCCATGAGTGCTGTGGAGAAAGGGGAACTAAGAGGTGATCTGTACTCAGGGAGAGGAAAGTCTTCTTCCATGTCATCAAGGAGGAGACTCCCAAAGCCTTGAAGAATGAGATTCCTCTCTCTCAGCTTTAGAGGAACAATTCCACCCAAAGAGAGATACCTTGTCCTATTTCAGATGCACTACGATGGGCAGAGAGGCCTTCACAATGTTGCCAGTTTTAGCACCAAACCCTCAGGACATCGGCTTCCTTCTGGACTGGAAGGAGACAGTCAGGTGGCCCTTAGGCAGCAAGGAATGATCTCTGCAAATCTCCCAGAGGTCTGCAATGAAGAGGCCAGGTGTCAATTGGTCAGTCAGGGCTCCCCTTGCAAGGGCAGAAGAGGAATCGACTCCTCTCCTCTACCTTTAGAAATCCATTTCTGCAATAAGTTGAACTGTGTCCTGAACTTCATTGGCAAACCCCAGGAAAACTAAGGAGATTACTCTGACACTAAAAACCACCTATCCTTTAGGTGTCCAACATTGTAAAGACAAGGCAGGTAGCACGGAAGTAACTCCATGTAAGTAAGTAACTCCATGTAAGTACCAGGTGGAAGTGCCCTGAAGGGAGATTTAACCTCATGGACAGCCCGTGCTGGAGCAGGCTCCTGGGAGGAACTGCAGCCTGTGGAGAGGAGCCCACACAGAAGCAGGTTTTCTGGCAAGACCTGTGACCCTGTGGGGGACCTGTGCTGGAGCAAGTCTGTTCCTGAAGGACTGCACCCCGGGGAAAGGACCCATGCTGGAGCAGTTTGTGAAGAACTGCAGCTCATGGGAGGGACCCATGCCGGAGAGGTTCATGAAGGACTGGATCCCGCAGGAGGGACCCCACGCTGGAGCAGGGGAAGAGCATGAGGAGGAAGGAGCAGCAGAGACAAAGCATTATCAGCTGATTGCAGCCTGCATTCACCATCCCCCTGTGCTGCTTGGGGGAAGGAGGGAAAGAAGTCAGGAGTGAGGCTGAGCCTGGGAAGAAGGGAGGGGTGGGGGTAAGGGGTTTTGAGATTTGTTCTTAGTTCTCATTATTCTGTTCTGTTTAATTGGCAATCAATTCATTTCAGTTCTCCAGGCTGAGTCTGTTTTGCCCATGACAGTAACAAGGGAGTGATCTCCTTGTCCTTATCTCGACTCATGAGCGTTTTGTCATATTTTCTGCCTTGTCCTGGTGAGGAAGGGGAGTGACAAGAGTGGCTCGGTGGGCACCTGGCGGACAGCCAAGCTCAGCCCACCACACACCCTTGCTGGCTCTTCTAATCCTCAGTGACAAAGCAAATCCTACCCATTGTCCGTCCCATAGGGGAGCTCCTGACATCTGACCTGCTCCTTCGCAAAGGAGGCATCCTCCCCTCCTCATCCGCCCTGCTACTCTTTCTGGCAGAGCCTGTCTCCCTCCATTGCAGCACCCCAGGTGAGCAAGCTGTCCCACCACATCTAATTTAATCCACAAAATTCACAGGGCTGTGAGGGTCCAGTTTCTCCTATCTGTTCCCCTGCTCCTCCTGCCTGCGCACATTTGGGCTGCGGCACCAACTTGTTCCAGGAAAACATGGGAGCAAGGGCCCAAGACCCAACATATGGAAAGGCTTTGCTTCAGGGCACAGACGTGCTGGAGTGTTTGGCAGATGGCAAGGTAAGGAGGAGAACAAAGAGAGCAAACCCTGATGTCTCCAAGGGCAGAGGAGCAGGGCTGGGCAATGACACCTTGCCCAGAGAGGGCTTTGGTGTTTCTGCATGAACTCTGCAGAGCTGTGGGCCTTGCAGGACAAACTGCAGGGAGGACGGGGGGATTCAGAGAAAGTCTCTGGGGGTAACAGACTTTGATCCAGCCACTCTGTGAACATTGTTGTCACCTGGTGCTGTCCATAGGCAGAGGAGTGCCTGAAAACACATCAGGAGACACCTGGAAGACCTACTGGTCACTCAAAATTACAGTTCAGCAGTCTCAGTGACTTGTCAAAATTAAGGCGGTCGTCCTGTTCTGTCCCTCTGATAGTGCAGCAGGGAGTCCCTGCTCTGGAGCGTGTCCGCCTCTTCTACACCAGAGAAACTGTGAGATTCCTCCTGAAAGATCCCACAGGGTGTGGGACGTGCTACCTTTTGGATTTTCCTCCATGAGCAAAAGCTACATCGCCCTGCATCCAGAGACTTACCATGTAGAGGGCTGTGAAGATCTCTCCCATGCAGTGAGCTCTCACCATCCTCCCACTCCACACTGCCTTACAGTCTCTCTGTGTGTCCTCTTTGCCTCAGTCTTCCCCAGCAAGGTCTCCCAGGCCTCTGTGACTCAGGGCAGGACTCTGGAGGAGATCAACCAGCAGTGCATGGGGATCAAGTCAGGGATCGCTTGAGCAAATTCTTCCCAGTCTATGGGACAGGAGGGGCAGCATCCCAGGGATCTGAGTGAGCAGGCCAATGGCACAGCGAGGCCACTCTCCAGCATCTTTCAAAGGTCAGGGAGTCTGTGGGAACGCCCTGACAATGGGGAAAATGCAAACTTTGCATGCACCTTTCAAAATGCCCAAAGGATGTGCAGAGGAGTGAAAGGCTGTGCCCCAGAATGTGTCCACTCGGATCCCATTTCTGGGTTTCTGGATGAGAAGGGGATTAGATTTACCCAGGGGAGCTTGTCTCTCACCATCCTTTTTGCTTTCTGTGCTAAAAGGACAGGATTGCTGGACCCAGGGAGAGCAGTGGTTGTCTTTTAACCTGGAAGTCAGTGAACTTTTCAACATCACCCACTTGCTCCAATATTCTCGTGCCCACGTTAGGATATCGTGGTCTGCCTCAGTGGATAAGTAGATGGGTAAATAACCACATGGATGGTCAGGCTCAGAGGCACGTGGTCAATGCGTGGTACTCTGCCTGGAGGCATCTAGATAGCAGGGTCCTGCAGGGGGCTGTCCTTCCACTGGCTGTGTTTAACCTGTTTTTAATGACCCAGAGGAGATAAGAGAGTGCTTTTTCATAACATTTGTAGAAGACACCACATTGAGGAGAGCAGACACTGCACTGGAGGGCAGGGTGGCCATCCCAAAGAACAAAGACAAGGTGGAGTGATGGGCCAATAGGAACCTCAGGATAGCCAATAATTTGTGGCCTTGAGGTCGACTAAGCCCATGACACAACATAGGCCAGGGACTGCCCAGGTGGGCAGCAGCTCTGTGGAAAGGCTTTGGTGGTCCTTGGGTTCCATTAGGCAAAAGAGGAGCAATCAGGAAAGAGGGCCAACAGCATCCTGGGCTGTATGACCGGAGCACAGCCAGTCTGCTCAGCACTTTTGACACCATATCTGGAATATTTTCCTAGGTTTTGACATGCCACAATGCCAGAGAGACCTCAACATACTGGAACCAGTTCAGTGGAGGGCCACCAAGGTCAGTAGGATAGGAGAACTTTTATTGTAAGAAGAGGCTTAGAGAGCTGGGCTTGTTCAGAGAGGAGTAGAGAAGATCTTGTGAGAAACATGTAGCAGCATTACACAGTTCCCACGAAGACAGAGTCAGGCTCATGTCCATGACACAAGGACAAGAGGCAATGAGCTGAAACAAGAGAGGGTCAGGCTAGATAGAGAGAGAAACTTTCTCAGCATAAGGATAGTCAAGCAGTGAAAGCTGTTTCCCAGGGAGCATGCACTGGGGTCCTTGAATGTGATCAAGATGTGTTTGGATAAAGGCCTGAGTACTCTGTCTGACCCTGCTTTGAGCAGGAGGTTGGTCCAGACACCTCCCGAGGTCCCTTCCAGATGGATTGATGCTGTCCTTCCTTCCCCTTCATGTTTTCCAATTCGGGAGAGCTCTCAGGTTCTCCGTGACCCCAGAAGTCATTCACATCAGGTTCAGGGCTGCTTCACAGGTGTCCCCAAACAGCCCTGACCACATCCTTTGCTTCCCTTCTCATTTGCCCAAAGCCTCTTCTCTTTTCCTATCCTTATACCCTCCAAGAATAACAGCCTACAGTGTTGATGCTTTCAGAGCCAGTTGCTCAAGAAATGTCAGCATCCACATACAGAGTCTACAAATGAGCCTGGCATTGAAGCCATCATTGTGGAAAGAGACCAGAGGCATTTGACCAGTCCCTGAGCCCTGGAATCTGTATGCCATGCCTCCTGTGATTCCCAGGAACGCCTGAACTTGAAGTGCAGAGAAGTGTGAGTCCTCTTTAGGTGTCCGGGAGAGAGGGAAAACAGAGCATACTTCAGGTACCCAAATCCCATGACAGTCTGCAGGCCATCCTTCCCTTGGCCTCTGGCATCCCATTTCTTGAGATGCAAACCTGGTGATATTTCTGCGGATGATGCATCAGGTGTTTCTGTGATTTCCCTAAAAGCAGCAGTACCTATTTTTTTAAAAAAAAAAAAAAAAGACAACTTCTCCTAAGAGATGGTGAAAAAGCCCTGTCATGGTCCAGAAAAATCACCACGAGCCCTGGAGGCAGCGAGGAAGATTATAAAAAGCACCAGGATGATCCAAAGTGCTGAACGCCTCTTCTGAAGAGTGAGTGGCCCTGAGCAGCAGTGATTGGCCATGTGTAGGTCTGGAAGAGAGGTCGGGAGATGTCAGTGAGAAAGGAGAGGGGTGGCTGATGGCTTCTGCGAATCCTCAAAACCCTGTCTGAAGCCAGCAATGGAAAGCAGTGGATGTCTGTGGGTGGAGGAGGAAGAAGACGATTGTCCTGGGAAGATGGCAGGAAGGAAGGCCCCTCCTGTGCAAATCAGGGATGATACAGGCATTTCCATCGCATGTGCATGGCTCAGCCTGACAGATGGGGAACGCCCACTGCTTGGGGTGTCTGTGCTCAGTCGTGCCCCATGACCTGACCTGGCTCTCCTCCCCTCCTCCACTCCTCACACTTGGGTGGGTGTCAGGAAACCTCCCTGAGCCTGGTGGATGCACAGCCCTCCTGGGGTGAGGTCCCACCACTGCAGGGGAAGAGGAAGGATTGGTGAGACACATGGGCATGCAGGGGGAGACCAGTGCAGGTGCAGCAGTGAGTGCATTGAAGGCAGGAAGAAGACTTGACATGTCGGGGGCTGTCATGCTGAAGTGAAATAGGTTGAGTCTTGATTTGGAGGCAGCAGCAGAAGGAGGATGGGCAGCTGAGTGCTGGGATGGGGAGCTAAACAGAGGATTCTAGCATGTCTGGGGCTTGGAACTCTTGGGTGATAAAGCAGCATTAGCAAGGGTTTGGAAGAAACGGGATGGGTTGTGGGGAACTCAGAGGCATTGGCAAATGCTCAGGAACACAGAACTTGGTGCTGGAAGCAAGGAAGCAGGCACAGGCACAGGACAGTGCAGCTGTGGTGGGGATGGCCAAGGGCCTTGGTGGGGCTTTGACACCCCAACAGAACTGGGACCTTTGTCCACTCAGCTATGGCTTCTGTCTCTTCCACTGAGACCCACGAGAGGACATGAGGTCCTTACAGCTCCAGCGCCTTGTTGCCTCCTCCTCGCCCACCCTCCATAGAGCCTGGCAGGTGTCCTACCACTGACCTGCACCTGCCATCACACACTCCCACATCACAATTTCCCCAGGAAGAGCCCAGAGCATCACAAAAGGGAAAGGATCCCCCTCTGCAGGGGATGGGGGGTCAGGGCTTGGCCATCCTCCTTGGTGAAACACATCAAGGGCTTTCACAGTGTGAAAACATCTCACATTGAAATTTCCTCCTGTCCCAAGTGCCTGTGACTTCATGTCTCCACCAGCCCCCAGGGACAGGAACCTTGTCTGCTCATTCCCTGCATGGTCTCTTCAGTGATGGCCTTCAGCAGGGCCTGCTAACACCCTCTGAAACCTTCAGCTGTGCTTCTTTTACTTCTCTGGAGGCTTGGTCAGTCTTTCAGGAGCTGCAGTTCAGGAACTCGGCACCAGAGGGCTCATTGCCACACAAAGCACCAGAAGGAGCCAAGCCTGGGCATAACTTTCCTTTAGTCCTCAATTCTTATGTGGCTTATCAGAGAGATTTCAGGAGTGTGGTCACAGTGAAAGACGTCAAAGCAAAGAGGCAAAGTGAATCAAATGCTTGATTTAGAATAGCCAATTATGCATGAATCCCAATGTAATTGGGTTACAGGAATGTCTTCAAGTAGAGTCTGCACCATTGAGACCCATGGGGATGCACTGGCACAGCCACCGCCAGCAGGGGGAATCCCCATCTGCTAGGCTGAGGCATGCATCTATAAGCTCATTTTGCTTTTGCTACCCATCCCTGCATCTCTCAAGCCTATGGGACCTTTGGCTTTGGCATCCTCCCTTCGTCCTGGGGGAAGGTTTCTCAATTCCTTCTTTGCAGCTTCCCCTGTTACCAGCTCCTGGGTGCTGACTTTTTGCCCTGGAGCTCTGTCAGCTCAGAGAAGCAGCCTCACAAGATGAATGTTTTTTTTTCATGGGAACTCAGAGAGATCATTCTTGTCCTTGGAAGAGTCTGTTCTGTAATGACTGTCAGATTTCCTTATATTGTTCACCCTTCAGAGCTGCTCCCCATGGCACCACTTGTATCAGTCCCTGAGCAACATAAAGTCTTCTTCTGTGGAGTCCACCAGCCTGTGCTCTGCTGCGGGTCTTCTTTTGACATCTGGGACTCCCCTATTTCCTGGTCACAGCAGCCAAGGCAGATACTGATGATCACATCCCTGGGCAGCTCTTCCTTGTTGGCCAGGACCAGGTCCAGGCGAGCATCACCCTTCTTGGAGCACCTGGCAGCTATGCTAAGTCATCCCAAGATCCTCCGGACTGTTGGCACCTTCTTGAATTGCCTGGCCAGTGAATGCCAGGGCACTTACAGCTCCCCATAGAAACCTGCTCATTAACCTGGAGACTTGTGGTTGCTGTCAGAAGACTTTTTCTGCCTACTCTGCCTGATCAAGTAGTTGGTAACTGCCAAGACACTGTCACCCTTATTCACTCCTCCTCTCATCCTCACTCACACAAGCTAATTCAACCTGTTGCCCAGCTGATAGAGGAGCTCCACGTATCTGAGCTGCTCCTTCACACAGGGGGCATCCCCCCACCCTCATCCTCCCCACCGCTCCCTCCTGCAGAACCTGTATCCTTCCACTGCAGCACCGCAGCTCAGCGAGCTGTCCCATCACATCTCATGTAATCCAAAAATGTCACAATCCTGTGACAAGACATGGGGCTCCTCCTAGCAGTGCACACTTGGGCTGCAGTGCCTCAGTTGTGGCATGCTAGTGGGGCACAGACTTCTCACAGGGAAACCTGAGCAGTGCTGCTGATGAGAAGACCATTGTGCATAAAGCAGTTAGTGCTGTGCTGCATCTTTCTTCCTCCATATGAACACATGGTCCCCTTGGCTAACAGAAAAAAAGATTAGGAAGGGGGTGGTTTATCAGAGAAGTTCTGCACAGATGAATCGTAAAGTAATAGTCTAAAGGTCAAAATCTTAGGTCTGAACTTAACCTACATGAAGACCTAAGCTCACATCTAATCTCTAAATTAAGCCTCTGATCTGAGGCCCTTTTCTGTGGCCAGTGGAGAGAGATCTGTGAAGTGGTGAGCATACGGTCACCCACCTTACGACGTGATGAATCATGAATGGGAAATGTTTCTCTTCCCCTGGGTAGCAGGAGGAACCAAGAGGAGGTGATTTGGGAGGGATTCATCTCAGACAGCTGTAAATGTCTCCACAGAAGCCATTTGCAATGAGTCAGTCTCATCAATCAAAAGAAAGAGGTACTTTCAAGGTAAAATTTGTCTGAGCTGACTAAGACTGGTTTTGTCTTCAGGTCACTGGCAACCCACAGAACAGGTACTAACCTCCTGGCTTTACAAAAGAAAGAACTGGTTTCAAGTACAGCAGAAGAGTTCTTTGTTCCTTTAATAAAGTCCTCAAAGCGAACTGGTATGCTTCTACTCTTTATTTATGTGCATTTTCAATTTAGTCACTAAAAAAAAAAAAAAACCTCCATTGTTCATCTTGCTCAAGTGCCAGGGAGGTGGACAGTTATTTAGGGGACTTCTGTCCACTTAAGGAAGTATGGTCTTTGCTGTCCACATCCATTACAGGGAGGAGACGCTGGTTCTCAGGCCATGCTGTTCATTGTGCACCACTTCCATGTCTCCTGGGTCTCATCTGGCCCCATGAGCATTCCCTGCAGCCCAGACACATAGTCCTGTACTTATGTGTTTCTTCCACCCCGAGTACATGAAATCAAGTGAGGTCTGTATGGTGTGCTTTGTTCTGTTTTGTAGGCTGCCAGTAAGGATGTTCTGCATGCACGTGTGGCGTGAAATACAGTTTGGTGTCTGTACAGACTAGAGGAAGCAAAGCCTGGCACAGCCTTGTTCCTACGTCTTGTAAGGAAGAGCTCTTGGAGGGAGCTGTGCCTTAACTCTAAGGAGCACTTTCCTGAAGGAACGATACCCACAGCTGCACCCAGCCCTTTCCCTGGTGTGAAGGAGGCAAATAAGGTGATCAGTCTGGAGGACATGCCGTTAGAGCAAGACAAGGGCCTCAGATATTTGCTGCCTAGAGGTACCTATTTTCTGTCATTTCCTAAAGATGAAGAGGTTCAACAAAGATCTGCCACCAAAATAATCAGGAAACCAGATTTAGAAGCAAGGAGAAGTTGCATCAGAACTGAAGGAGGGTGAAGCTTGTTGAGACTTGGCTGTGCCATGGAGGGATGAAGCCCTCTGCTTGTTGCTTTCTGTCTCGGTTTCCACATGTAGAAAATGCCATTGTGATATGCACCAGGGTTTGTAAAGTGCTTGTAGGTCATTTGAAAGGCATTGCTAGGTAGGGTCTTCTTATGGTGATGTATTGCAGGAGAGAACCTGGTGTGATATTCATTTCAGGAAACTTTACACTGCTAAGAAAGAAAGGTCGCATTCCTGCAAATATGTCATCATCAGGTGTTTGCCCTCCCCACCCCTGTCCCCTTCCAAAGTCCACTTACAAAAACTCTTCTTAGATGGAAAAGTGTTGCCTGAAGATGATCACCCTTCTCTTCAAGCCTGCCTTGAGGGCATCTTTCATCATCTGGTTCCTCAGGCTGAAAAGAAAGGGACTTATCAAAGGAGCTACCACTGTGTTGAGAAGGGCCACTGCCTTGTTGTAGGAAATGTGGTGACTTGAAGGCCGGACATACATGAATATGCAGCTGCCGTAGCCCAAGATGACAAAGGTGAAGTGAGAGGAGCATGTAGAGAATGCCTTGTGCCGTGAGGAAGCTGATGGCAACCTCAGTATGGTGTTAATGATGTAAAGGTAGGGCACTGCTGTCATGCCCAGGGAGCCAAGTAGGATGATGGATGAGGCCATGAAGGTGATCAGCTCAACAATCTCTGTTTGTGCCCAGGACAACTTGATCAAAAGCACACTGTCGCAGAAGTGGTCAATACGATTGGTATTGCAGAAGGGCATTCTGGCAACCAGGACAGTAGAGACAATGGTGGCCAGGAAGCCTGCAGCCCACGAGCCCAAGAGTAGCTGAAGGCAAAGCTGACCGTTCATGAGCATGGGGTACTGCAGAGGGTGGCATATGGCCACATAGCAGTCATAGGACATGACAGCCAGAAGGACAAACTCGATGTAGCCCAGAAGGGAGTAGAAGTAGCCCTGAGTTAAGCAGCCTGGGAAGGAAATGGCTTTGCTGCCCATCAGCAAGTTTCCTATGGCTTTGGGTATGATGGATGTAGCGATGAAGATGTCCAAGCAGGAGAGGTTACAGAGGAAAAAGTACATGGGCCTGCAGAGGTCTCTTCCAGGCAGAACGAGGGCAATGATCAGCAAGTTTCCCACTAAGATCACCAGGTACAAAGCCAGGAGAGGGATTGCCATTAAGCACTGCTGATGGTGGCGGGAGGGGAAGCCCAAGAGAAGGAACTCTGTGACAGTTGTGTGGTTCAACATTTCTACATCGGAGCTGCAGTGAGCAAGGGCAGATGGTCAGTGGAGGAAACAATGCTTGAGTAGGTTACAAGAAGATGAGACAGAACGAAAGAATGTAGAAGGATGAGAAAAGGCATTCACGGAGACATTCACGCAAAAGCTGGAAGGAAAACAGAAGAGAGGAGAGAAGAATCAACCTAGAGCAAGAAGGCCCCATTTTATGCGCTAGGAGCAAACGTAGTACGGGGGTTAGAGCAGGGATCCACTATAAACACGATGCAAGTTATTGTATTTGAGCTCTTTACCCAACAGTCCCTTTACAGGCAGTGGGGAAAAAACAGACGTTTCTCAACCAGTTTTATTCTAATCTATTTAAAGGTATCTTTTAGGATGAGCTATAATGCATTCTAGTGCAAGATAAAACAGCTCAGCCAAGTGCCTTTAACCTTTTGATTAGGACAGAAGCAGAGAGAAGGTGGCATGAAGATGGTGACAAATGAGGGGGCATGTGGGAAGGAAAGGTAAGAAGGCGAGTGAGAGAAGAGGAAAGTTTTATTCCCTGGGAAAGGTTTGGTTTTCAGGGAAAGTCAGAGCCAAAGAGGGAGAAGACAAACGTCACGTGTTTAAAACTAGTCCATTTTCAGGACTGTCTTTCCATCCAAGCTTGAACTTTGTCGGGTAGAACAGAAAGCTTTATAAACAGATTCCTCCTCTGTCACTGACAACTTTCCTGCTGAAAAACAGTTTTGATAAACCTTTCTGGCTGTCGGAGGGAAAAAGAAAAGAAGATTTGAAAAGCAGCAGAGAAGAGGGGAATAAACAAAGGAAAAACCTAAGAGCATAACAAGATTTAAAAAGATGGGGGGGTAGGGAGGCGGAGAAGGGAAATTCATTCAGTTGGGGGATAAAAAATACCTTGTAAAGCAAACAAATGAAGAAACCAAATAAACTAATGAGAGACTGAGCCTTCTCTCTCCTGTGGTGTTTGGGGTTTTGTTTCTTTTTCTGTTTTTCTTTTCTTTCCTGTGGAATGAAGCCTGGTTTGGTAAGGAGTTCATCCTTACCAAGTCAAGAATTTATTATCTGAGGGCTTGGAAAGTTTGAATTCTTGGTGCAGTGCTTCTTTCCAAACAGCCTTCCCCTATGCGGGCCATCTCCTTCCTGTCCTGCTGGTTTTGCTCACAAAACCTACACAAGCCTGAAAACCTCAGACCCATCGGGCTCTGTGCAGCTTAGCTGAGATGGGCCAACAAGCCCACATCAAAGGAAGGGGCAGAGATCCTGACACAGGTCTCGCTTCCCGAGAAATATCACAGGGAAAGGAGGAATGTCAAAGGAGGGTAGCAGGTAAGAAGGCAGGCAGGCCAGGAATTTAAGAAACAGCCAAATCAATGAAAATCGAGGTGAAATGTGACAAACCACTGACATGAATCTATGATGTGCTGGGAGCATTAGCGGGGGGAAAGAGAAGCCCAGCAGACTTTGTGTGAAGCACCATCTCCTTTCTTCCCACAACCCCTAAAGAACAGTCTATGGGGGCTCCTTTCAAGGCTCCTGTAAAGCCTTTGTGGGTCAGCTGGGAATGCCATTTGTGCTGAGGCACTTCCTCCAGGCTGAAGGAGTCTCCGATTTTTCTTCCCCTTTTGTGGAGAACATTTCTAAGGCCTTCAGTACGTTCCCTGAGGAGTCATGGCCTTGGGTGCTAAAGGGTTCCTCAGCAGAGCAGCTCTGAGAGGGTGAGGGGAGATTAATGACAATGATAGCTGGTAGCTAGGTGACCTAATCCCTGCAGAAGTCGAGACCCATTCTGAAAAGTATTCTGTGAGGGAGAAGCACCAAATCTTAAAAGGTGCTGCCAAGAGATGTTTAACGGTGAAAGCAGCTTCTGTGGAGTGACTTCCATGCTACCCGCCTTGTCTTTATAATGTTGGACACCTAAAGGATAGGTGGTTTTTAGTGTCAGAGTAATCTCCTTAGTTTTCCTGGGGTTTGCCAATGAAGCTGAGGACACAGTTCAACTTATTGCAGAAATGGATTTCTAAAGGTAGAGGAGAGGAGTCGATTCCTCTTCTGCCCTTGCAAGGGGAGCCCTGACTGACCAATCGACACCTGGCCTCTTCATTGCAGACCTCTGGGAGATTTGCAGAGATCATTCCTTGCTGTCTAGGGGCCACCTGACTGTCTCCTTCCAGTCCAGAAGGAAGCCGATGTCCTGAGGGTTTGGTGCTAAAACTGGCAACATTGTGAAGGCCTCTCTGCCCATCGTAGTGCATCTGAAATAGGACAAGGTATCTCTCTTTGGGTGGAATTGTTCCTCTAAAGCTGAGAGAGAGGAATCTCATTCTTCAAGGCTTTGGGAGTCTCCTTCTTGATGGTATTGAAGAAGACTTTCCTTCTCCCTGAGTACAGATAGCCTCTTACTCCCCCTTTCTCCACAGCGCTCATGAAAACAAGACCTCCTTTGCACTCCGTGTCGGCAGGCCAGCCCCATCCTCTGGCGCTGTCTGGCAGAGCACAAGCCTCTGCCCGTGGATTTCTTCCTGATCTCCCGACTTCACAGTGGACTGGATGACCCTGCACTTGTCTAAGCTGGGCCCCAGATCACTTCTCCTTTCAACCCATTTCTTCATTTCCCAGTGCAGGCAGGGGGTGTAGAGCAGGGGCTGATAGAACCCACTCTCCCTCCATTTCATATATACAGTTTATGTTGCTGTAGGCATGATAGTCAAGAGAAGGTTTAAAGGGAAATTGGAAGGAGGCCACTGCAGTGGCTCTGCAGATCGGTAGAAGAGATGTTTCCCAAATTATCAAAGAATCATAGAATCGTTGAAGCTGGAAAAGACCCTTTAAGGGTCTTTAAAGTCCAACCGTTAACCTAGCGCTGCCAAGTCCACCACTAAACCATGTCCCTAAGCACCATGTCTACCTGTCTCTTAAGTACCTCCAGGGATGGGGACTCAACCACTTCCCTGGGCAGCCTGTGCCAGTGCCTGACTACCAATTCGGAGAACTAATTTTTCCTTTGCTCCAATCTAAACCTCCCCTGGTGTACCTTGAGGCCTTTTTCTCTTGTCCTATCGCTTGTTACTTGGGAGAAGAGACTGACCCCCACCTTCCTACAGCCTCCTGCCAGGTAGCTGTACAGAGCGAGAAGGTCTCCCCTCAGCCTCCTTTTCTTCAGGCTAAAAAACCCCAGTTCCCTCAGCCGTAAGACCTGTTCTCTAGACCCTTCACCAGCCTTGTTGCCCTACTCTGGACATGCCCCAGCACCTCAATGTCTTGCTTGTAGTGAGGCGCCCAAAACTGAACACAGGATTTGAGGTGCAGCCTCACCAGCGCCGAGTACAGGGGGATGAGCACTTCCCTGATCCTGCTGGCCACACTATTCCTGATACAAGCCAGGATGCTATCGGCCTTTTTGGCCACCTGGGCACTCGGCCAGCTCACATTCAGCTGGCTGTTGACCAACACCCCCAGGTCCTTTTCCTCTGGGCAGCTCTCCAACCACTCCTCCCCCAGCCTGTAGCGTTGCATGGGGTTGTTGTGACCTAAGTGCAGGACCCGGCACTGAGCCTTTTGAATCTCATACAGCTGGCCTCAGCCCATCGATCCAGTCTGTCCAGGTCCCTCTGTAGGGCCTTCGTACCCTCCAGCAGAACAGAACTTCTTCCCAACTTGGTGTTGCCTGCCAACTGACTGAGAGTGCACTCGATCGCCTCATCCAGATTGTTGGTAAAGGTATTAAACAGAATTGGCCCCAGGGCTGAGCCCTGGGGAACACCACTTGTGTCCAGCCCCCAACTGGATTGAACTCTATTCACCATCACTCTTCGGGCCTGGCCGTCCGGACAGTTTTTTACCCAGCAGAGAGTAAGTGTGTCCAAGCCGTGAGCAGACAGTTTCTCCAGAAGAATTCTGTGGGAAACAGAGTCAAATGGTGTCAAACACGCAGTTGTGCTGCAGAGCCCTGGCATTTCGCATAGCACTACAGGCCTCTATTTGGCCGTTGAGTAGCTGCCCTGAATTAGGTTAGGCAACGTAGGGATGTCCATGGGCGTTGTGCCGTTACAGTCCATGGTGATCTAGTATATGCAGCTGATGGAGAAGATGGCTGATGGCTACGGCAATGGCTACATCTGCCCCCCCTGACTACCTCAATAGGCTGCCCTGAACATAAGGAGTAGGGAAAAGTTCAGATGTCCTAAATGTGGGCATCTGCTGTTGGCCAAAGGAAGTCCCCTCTAAGCTCAAAGATGATGCCTCCAGATACTGCCCTCTCTGTGAACCGCTGCATTACAGCTTGTAGTTACCTGCACATATCTTGGACCACCTCTGACACCTCAGATGTCACCAGGTGTTTGAGTCTGAACAGTTCACTCCTTCCCTCCATCCCCAGCAATTACCACAGGAGCTGAGACAAGAAGCTCCCAGGCACCAGGTTCCTATTTTGTGTCCACCTGAACAGAGGCAAGAGGAATCCCACCTCCTGTGGGTTTGTGGCAGCCGTAGGTGACAGCTGAGTGCCCTTCCAGCCCCAGGACTACAAACAAAGGATGAGAAGCCTCAATTGACTCAGCTGAATCCCTTCCCTCAGCAGGGGTAAAGGAGCTCTGTCACTGTCCAGGTTTCCTGTCCCATACCAGAAGTAAGGAAAGGTGATTCTCGTGCCCATTTCTGGGCATTCTCTCTCTGATAGGAGAAACAGCTCTGCTGGAAAGAAGTATCTCTCCAGAGGTGAACACAAGTTAGTACTTCAGTCTGTTTCACAGCAGGTTTCCCAGGAGCCCAGGGACACCTGGAGGGAGCCCAGAGGGGAAAGACAAAGTGGTGCCTTGGGCTGGGCCTCTGCTACTGAGCTGGGCTGGGCTCCTGGGACGGAGGCAGCTCATGGTAAGTGGGCAGCACTTCAGAGAGACAGCTCTGCCCAGGAGCAGAGCTTCTCTGCAAAGCGTGGCAGGGCTGAGGGCACTGCCTGCAGGCACCGAGGGGTGAGGAGATAAGTAACAGAGATGTTAAAGGCAGTCTGGCATGGGAGGACAGGTGAGAGCTCACTGCGGAAGAGTTCTTCACAGCCCTTGACACGGTAAGTCTCTGGCTGCAGGGCGATGCAGATGGGCTCCTGGAAGTGTCTCTGAGACCTGGCACATGCCACAGTGGATCGGACCTGTCAGGATGGCTCTCCTAGCTTTCTGGTGTGAAGGAGGAGGACATGCTCCGGAGCAGAGCTTTCCTGCTGCACCATCAGAGGGACAGGACATCACGACTCTCCTGGAGATGGCTGTAGGGGTGTGAAGCCAGGCATGCAGGCAGGGTGTCCAGGGCTGTTCTGGGCAGTGTCCCTTGTGCCCCAGGGGGCTGTGTGCCGGGGCAGGGACTCTGCTGCCTGCCAGGGTCAGTGTCCAGCCTGCCTGGGGTGCTCCCCCTGGGACTGTGGGAAGCTGTGGGTGGAAGGAGAAGGCCCAGCAGGGCAGGGCAGGGTGCTGCATGGGTCAGGGTTGCTCAGACAGGACATGATGGCTGCCTTCTCCCGGCAGCAGGGATATTATTCCAGGTGTGCATCTGGGGTGCCCAGGGCTGTCCTCCTGAGCAGGGTCCCTGCACCCCATGGCACTGTGTCCTGGGGCAGGGACTCTGCCGCCTGCCAGGGTCAGCACTCAGCCAGAGCAAGGAGCTCCCCATGGTTCTGCAGGGAGAAGCTGTGGGTGGAAAGAGTGACCCCCAGCAAGGCAGGGTCCTTCTGCTGTTGAAACGCTGCAGCATGGGTCAGGGCTGTTCAGACTTGTACATCACCCAGAGGACATTTGCAGAGGGTCATTTTAAAGATGGATGTCAAAGTAGGAGATGAACTGAAGGGGAAGGAGTCTGTGCTCTGGGTTTTCTCCTCAGTGCCATGCTGCCGGGACGTGCCTGCAGGGCAGAGCTGAGCACACAGCAGGTGGGATGGAGTCTGTGAGCATGGAGAGGGAGGAGATGTGGGGACAGAGAAAGGGGTCGTGCTCCAGGCAGCAGAGCCATGGGCAGGAAGGAAGAGAGACCTGCTCCCAGACATGCTGTGGGAGGAGGGATTCAGGCATCTCCCTGCCATCCCCTGCAGTGCAGGTGCTTTCCCTGGAGCAACCCCCTGGTCTCCTCACTCACACAGCAGAGCCTCTGCCCTTAATGGCATGCAGACTTGGCCATGAGTTGCCCTACCCAGCAGCCTGACCAGCAAAGAGGAGAAAAACTCAAGTGTGTGACAGAGTGTCCCTCTCGTGCCTCCCTTGGCAGGGCTCCTTTGGCATGTTCTCCTCTTCTCCCTAACGCCCTTGTTCTCACTGTTACACTCACTGGTGTGGGGGGTGAGGATTCAAGTGCAGCTCAGACACCAACTCTGTGTGTGCTGTCATGCACATATGGCCTTGGGGAAAAAGCATCCAGCTCACACCCTGTTCGCCTGTGGGGCTCTGGGTACTGCAGTGTGTGTGGCTGGCAGGGATCTCACCATCCCTTCAGGACATAACAAATTCAGGACAGTTGACTCTGTCCTTGGGAGGTCCTGCTGGGCTGCAGGCTGCCCTCCCGTGGGGCACAGCTCTCCCAGGGCATCTCTGTGTTTTGCAGGAGCCCCCTGGAGAAGACACCTTGGTGCTAAGGCCATTGAAATGCTGGTGGGTGGCTGCATGCAGGCAGCTGTAATCAGCCCTCTGTGTCCCTGGTTGGGAGGGCAGAGCTGAGATCCTCCTCGGGTGCGATGAGATGGGGTGAGGGGTTTGGAGATCTGCACTGGGAAACTGGATTCCTCTGCTCCCAGCAGTGGCCTCTTTCTTTTGGGGGGAACACCCGAGTGCGATAGTCCTCCAGGTGGAAGAGCTGCCAGCACAGGGCAGCTGAGAGCAGGGCTGATGGACAGAGCGGCTGTCCTCACTCTGCACTAAGGGACAGTCCCTGTGCCCAATCTCAGCACCCACAAGGTTTCCCTTGCAGTGCAGCAGAAATGCCAGGCATTGCTGCATTCAAACCACTCCTCAGCTGTGCTGGGGCAACTAGAGCAGAAGACAAAAAAATCCCCATAGCTCTGCTCTGCAGTCAGGTGAATTGGGAGTGACAATGCTGAAAAGCTCTTTGATATCACGAGTGGATTTAATCTGAGATCACCCGTGTTCCTGTTTACCTATTGCTGTAGGGCAGGACTGAGTCCTGCAGAGTCCCCAGCAGAGCCTCCTTCTCCCTGGGGCACCCTCAGCCAGCACAAACCAGAGCTCACCAAAGCTCTTCCTGAAAAGTGAAAGGCAGTTTGGGGGGGTTCTATGATAACTTGGGTAGAATTTTCTCGAAGCAGTCAGCCCTAACTTCTCCTTTCCTTTACCTCCTTGAAGAGATCCCCATGCACAGAGGGACAAAATGTCCAATGACAGCTCCATCACCCAGTTCCTCCTCCTGGCATTCACAGACACACGGGAGCTGCAGCTCTTGCACTTCTGGCTCTTCCTGGGCATCTACCTGGCTGCCCTCCTGGGCAATGGCCTCATCATCACAGTCATAGCCTGCGACCACCGCCTCCACACCCCCATGTACTTCTTCCTCCTCAACCTCTCCCTCCTCGACCTGGGTTGCATCTCCACCACTCTCCCCAAAGCCATGGCCAATTCCCTCTGGGACTCCAGGGCCATTCCGTACTATGGTTGCACTGCACAAGTCTTTCTGTTTCTCTTTTTTATTGCAGCTGAGTTGTATCTTCTCACTGTCATGGCCTATGACCGCTACGTTGCCATCTGCAAACCCCTGCACTACAGGACCCTCCTGGGCAGCAGAGCTTGTGTCCACATGGCAGCAGCTGCCTGGGGCAGTGGATTCTTCTATTCTCTCCTTCACACTGCCAATACATTTTCCCTCCCCCTCTGCCAAGGCAATGCTGTGGACCAGTTCTTCTGTGAAATCCCCCACATCCTCAAGCTCTCCTGCTCAGATGCCTACCTCAGGGAGGTTGCGCTTATTGTGGTTAGTGTCTTTGTGCACTGTGGGTGTTTTGTTTTCATTGTGCTGTCCTATGTGCAGATCTTCAGGGCTGTGCTGAGGATCCCTTCACAGCAGGGACAACACAAAGCCTTTTCCACGTGCCTCCCTCACCTGGCCGTGGTCTCCCTGTTTATCAGCACTGCCATGTTTGCCTACCTGAAGCCCCCCTCCATCTCCTCTCCATCCCTGGATCTGGTGGTGGCAGTGCTGTACTCAGTGGTGCCTCCAGCAGTGAACCCCCTCATCTACAGCATGAGGAACCAGGAGCTCAAGGATGCCTTGTGGAAACTGATCCAATGGGTGCTGTTTCACTGACAATAACCTGCCTCCCCTCCTCTGCATGTTTCCCCGAGTTTATCTTAGGCCACAAGTTTCCTTTTTTTATCCTGTGATAATTCTACTTAGGGATAGTTTTCTGGTTTTATACTCCTGTGGAAGTTTGATCCTGTTGTGTCTGACCCTTGCACAACACTATGTCAGATGTGGCCCATCAAATTGTAGCTCTTCAATAAAAGGGCACCTCCTGGGTGCAGTGCCTGAAGGCTGGGCTCTTCTTCCAAAGTTCATTCCAAGAAAATGTCCAAGGAATTGGTCTTTTAAAGTTTCTGCTCTCCTTTTGTTCTCAGTGGTTTTGGGGTTAAGCGCATGGTAACACTGGGTTCCACTGAACCAAGTGTTCTGATTTAAAGGAGCTCTTCTTGGTGTCCACTGGCAGGGGAGATGGTCCATGAGCTCCCCATTCTTTCCTCAGTTTGCTTCATGTATGACAGGACTGATGGCATGTACCAGACTCTCTGGAAATTAATTTGGAGGGGTCAGAAGAGGATGGGGACTCACCACATAACTGATGTGGGATTGGAATGAATGGAAATGCAGAAGATGGAACACCCTCAAAGGTGAAGTCCCCCAAAAGTAAAGCACTAAATTGACATATCCACGAACACGGACTCTGCAGTGCCATGGGAGTAAGAGGGGACTCAGCAGGCACAGGGAAGGAAGAGGGGAGAGCTGCAGGAGCTGCCTGAGAACCCCCAGGGCCAGGATGCTGGTGCTGTCCTGGGGAGTGGGGCTGGTGGGAGCAGAAGTGGGGGCAAATTCAGTCAGGCTTGGGAATCAGATACAAGATGAATTGAGGAGAGCCAGAGAGTGCCTAGCCTCTGTTTCCTCATGCCCTTGTGGCCAGCACCAGCCGTGGGGCTGATGGGGAGCCTGAACCCTGCTGTCTGCCCCCCAGCAGCTGCTGTGGCCTTCAGAGGGGCTGGGGCTGTGGGGTGAGTGCCCAGAGCTCTACAGCAGCCTGCGCTGGGCAGTGCCATGGAGCCAGCCCAGGCTGGGCTGCTCTGCTGGGCTGGGCTGGGCTGGGGAGAGGGCAGGGGAGGTGGGGAGAGGTGGGGAGGGGCTGGACTGGGCTGGAAAGAGCCCGGGAGAGAGAAACGCCAGTGTAGAGCTAAGGTGTGTGAGTGTGCAGGGCAGGGGCAGCCAGCACTCCCAGTGCGGAGCCAGGCGTCATGGTGAAGGAAGCAAGGCATCAAAGGTGTAGAAGAGAGGGTCCTGGTCTGTGCCATGTTTCCAGGACACCCTGGGGAAACTGCCCCAGGAAATTTGTCCCAGACCAGTCCCACCCACTGGCCATTTCCATCTCTGGCCATACACCCCAGCCCTGAGGAGGGACCTTTGCTGCATGGTCACCCCCATCATCCTGTGGGGCTTAGTGATACCCACCTCCACTGCCATTAGTAATCAAAAGGAAAAGAGTTTCCTCCTGACACTCATTATACACCAAGTCCCACAGCTCTTGCCGCAGCTGGACTCTCAGCCAAGCCTCTTCTCAGACACCTCCAGCTCAATCAGGTGCTTGTCTCAACCAGTTCTGAAAATCTCCATTGACTGAGATCTCCCCAGCTGGCCTGGGTCCTGGCTCTGGTGTTTGGCTCTGAGGGATTTCTGATAAACCCAGCTCTCTCAGCCTCTCCTTCTCCATTATGTGATCCAGGCCCCAGCCATCCTTCCGGCCTCTGCAGGACTTGCTTCAGTCTGTCAGGATCTTCCTTGTGCTGCTGAGCCCCAGGTTGGACACAGCAGTCCTGCTGTGCTGGTCCTGTAGTGGGTTAGCCTTGGCCAGCAGCCAGACACCCACCCAGCTGCTCACTCACACCCCCAGCTCAAAAGGACAAAGGCAGAAGATAAGGTGGACTAGCTCATGCGTCAAGATAAAGACAGGGAGATCACTTACTCATTACTGTCATGGGCAAAGAAGAGCTGACCTGGGGAAGATCAATTGAATTTATTGCCAATTAAAAGAGATTTGGACAGAGAGAAAGCATAGCAAAAATATTCAAGACCATTTCCCCACCCCACTCCTTCTTCCCAGGCTCAAATTACTCCATTGCTCCCAATTCTTCTACCCACCCCAACCCCAAGAGGAGCTGGGGGGATGGTGAATGGGGGTTACGGTCAGCACAGAACATCTCTGCCACTCCTTCCTCCTCACACTTCTCCCCTGCTCCAGTGTGGGTCCTCTCCACAGGATCCCACTGTGTTTGCCGTCAAGGCTATGTGTTGTTCATTTCTTTCCGTCTTACTTTTCTCCTTCACACTCACAGAATGACAGAGATGTTGAGATTGGAAGGGACCTCTGCAGTTCATCAAGTGCAACTCCCCAGCTGAGACACGGTCAGCTAGAGCAGGTTGCTCAGGACCTTGTCTAGGTGGGTTTGGAATACCTCCATGGATGGAGGCTCCTCAGCCTCTCTGGGCAACCTGTTCCAGTGTTTGACCACCCTGACAGTGAAAAAGTGTTTTCTTGAGTTCAGATGGAATGTCATGTGTTTTTATCTGTGTCCATCACCGCTTGTCTTGTCAGTGGGAACTACTGAGAAGAGTTTGGCTCCCTTGTCTTCATTCCTTCCGATCATATATTTATGCACATTCGTAATATCCCCCAAGCAATTTTTTCTCTTGGAAAATTAGTGAAAAAAAATATACTTTTTCTAATGTTTCTCTGGAGCGCTCCATACAGGAAAGATATGGTCCTGTTGGAGTGGGTCTAGGGAGGGCCACAAAAATGATCAGAGGGATGGAACACCTCTGCTGTGAGGAAAGGCTGAGAGAGTTGGGGTTGTTCAGCCTGGGGAAGAGAAGGCTCTGGGAAGGCCTTATTGGTGCCTTTCAGTAATTAAAGGGGGCTTAGAAGCAAGATGGGGACAGACTTTTTAGCAGGGCCTGTAGTGATAGGACAAGGGGTAATGGTTTCAAACTAAAAGAGGGGAGATTTAGATTAGATATAAGGAAGAACTTTTTTATGATGAGGGTGGTGAAACACTGGCACAGGTTGCCCAGAGAGGTGGTAGGTGCCCCATGCCTGGAACCATTCAAGGTCAGGTTGGACGGGGCTCTGAGCAACCTGATCTAATTGAAGATGGCCCTGCTCACTGCAGGGGGGGTTGGATTAGATGACCTTTAGAGGTCCCTTCCAACCCAAACCATTCTATGATTCCATGATTCTTTCTGTGATTCTATGATAAGTAAGTACGGTGCTGGGATATCTTAGGTGATTGAGGAGCATTAGCTTTGAAAGCAGCTGGATGTGTTGCTTGGGGATTCACAGATTTGGCAAATGCCCACAAAACCACAGCTTTGTGTTAGAAGCAAAAGGCAGGGAGCACAAAAAGACATTTGTAAAGCCTGGGAGATCCTGGGTTCAGAGTAAGGTGGGGCGTCTGGGGGGTGGCCAAAGTCTGCAGGAGAACTGCTGCAGGCATGGGGCAGCATGGGAGAGCCCGTGCTGGGGATGACTGAGGGCCTTAGTGGGGCTGGGACTTGCCCAACACAACCAAGGCCTCTCTCCTCTGAGCTATGAATATTGTCACTGCCACCAAGAGCCGCGAGGGGACACCATTTCCTTACAGCCCCATGGCCTTGGTGCCTCCTCATCCCCCCCTAGAGTCCAGGCAGTCCTAGGGTTGTCCTGCACTCATCATCGCACACCCCCACATCACACTGCTCCATCAAGAGCCCTGAGCAATGCATGAGGAAAAGGATCTCCCTTCCCAGGGATGAGAGCTTGCCCATCCTTCTGGATGGAACCCATCAAGGGCTGACGTGGCAGCAGAGCCACCTGCACGTTGCCTTTGTCACCTGGAACCACTGCTGACCTCTTGCCAGTTTAAGGCAGCCCCCAGGGAGGGGTACCTCCACCCCTGCTTCCCTTCATGGCTTCATCTGTGATGGCCCTCAGGGCGCCCACTGACACCCTCAGAGTCCTGGAGATTTTAATCACATTTTAAAGGCTTCTTCAGGGGCTTGTTCAATCTCCTTTCAGTAGCTGCAGTTCGGGAACTTGGCAGCAGAGGGCTCATGGAAATGCAGATACCCTAACATGCCATGGCGCTCTGCAGTTTTCTTTAATGCCTCCCTTCTTGTGTGGTTCATTAGGGAGAGTTCAGGAGTATAGTCTAAATGAGAAGATGTCAAAAACAAACAACATTTTAAAAAGATTTGTGCATTTTCATTATTTTCCTGCTTACAGATTAAACAATATAGACAATCTCCAAGTCATATTGATCCCAAGGGTCTCATGGTGAAGTATGAACATTCAGGAAAAGCAAGACCCTTTCTGACAGACACTCTAGAGACACTCTTCATCCCACCCACCCCACTCCAACCTGCCATTTCTCTCACTGGTCACCTGAAACTCACACCACTCACATTAAAATCGAAGCTTTTCCCACTCAGGCTGGAGCTGAATGTCTCAGCCTCCATTTCCTTCTGCTTTCCTTGGACAAGTGGCTGCACAGACACACAGCATTTCTCTTAGTTAACAAGAACAAAAACAAAAAGAAAGAAAAACCAAGAGTAGTTCAGTAAAGAATAAAATATATTCCTCATCTGTCCATGAAGTCCAAGTTGCCTCCACTAAATCCCACTTGTACTTTTGAGGGGAAAATCTTCAGTGAGATTAGTAGGAAAGGACAGAGAGAAAGGCAATGAAGGAGTTGGCTACAGAGACAGTCAGGAGACAGGAGCAGCAAGCTTTCAACTGCCTGAAGCTCCAAGCAGCACCTGGGTACTTGGGAAGGGTCTGAGGGAATGGAGAGTAATGGGAGGAGGAAAACCAGAGGGACACTCAAAAAGGCATCTGTGCAGACAGTCTGCTGGAGAAGATGACTTGAGAAATGGTCAGTTGAATCAGGACATGTGGGAATACCTAGAAGATTAGTGAGATTCAGTACACTCCATACTGCACAGAGCAGTGGTCAAGCAAGTGCCGGGAAGATCAAGGTTTGTTCTCCCGAGAGCAGTACACATCCTGGAGAGTTTCATGATGGCAGCACAGGAAAACATTCTCTCTCTCTGAAAAGTATTCAAACATTTCAGCTGATGAAAATATGCCCGTCCTACATACATGTTGAGAAAAATTCTTTGCAAGCTGAGCTCAGTTCCTGACCAGAAGCCTCCAGGGCCACTTCAAGAGGTCCTGGTGTGCCTGATACACTCACCTGGGACTGGGAGTGACCACCAGGGACTGTGAGAGACCTGGACCCTCCAATGGAAACTGCAGATGGAGGGTGACACCAGGCATCTGTGCTCCTGCAACTCAACCCACCCTGGTTTCCAAAATTGTTCTTAAAAAAAAAAAAAAAAAAAGACAGACACTCATTTCTAAATGCCTCCATCTGAAGTGAGTCTCTGCACCCACCTCCTCTCTGCTTCGATTACCTATGGAGCTTCCTCATGAGTTCCCTCTTCACCCAAGCTGGTCTTGTCAGCTATGGACTCACCCCTGCTCTTAATGGGCGATTCTGTCATTTAAGAGCGGCTGTACTGAGTTGTGCTGCCCTTCACTGCTGCCCACAGGATCCCCACTAAAAGCCCCCTGAACAGGCCAAAGTCTTCCCCTCTGGGGTCTGACACCTGCACTCTGCTCCTCTCCCTCCTCAGGCTGCTCAAGAGCTGCACCCCCCTATTTCATGGTCACTACAGTCAAAACCTGGTTTTCAGGTCCCTGACCACTCTTCATGGTTTGCAAGGACCTGATGCAGGTGAGCATCATCTCTGTTGGTCCAGCTGGTGGCTTTGCAAAGAAATTGCTCCAACACTCTCCAGAAACCTATTGGTCTATTTTCACAGTGCTGTGTTCCCTCTCCAATGAATGTCAGGGTCATTAAAGTCCCCTCAGAGAGCCCCATGTTACTGATCTGGAGACCTCCTCGAGTTGCTTAAGTAAGAGCTTGTCCACCTCCTCCCCTTGATCACCAGTTCTTTATCTCCCATCACGATGTCGCCCTAACTGGCCTCTCCTCCAATCCTCACCCACAAGGGCTCACCCAACCTGTTGAATTCCCAGCAAGGAGCTCCATACATCCAAGCAACTCCTTCACACAGAAAGCATTCCTCTTCTGATGCTCCCAGCCTGTGCCTCGTGAAGAGCCTTTATCCATCCATTGCAGCACGCCAGCTGTGGGAGGTGTCCCACTGTGCCTCAGAAGTCACAGCTTGTGACAGACCTCGGGGCTCGAGCTCCTCCTGGCTGTTCCCAGTCAGAGGACAGTGTTGCACATCTGGGCTGCAGCCCTTGAGCCGTGGCTCCAGGCCAAGCTCAGCCTTGTCATGGCGAACAGGGACACCAAGCACCCAAGAGCCCATGTGCGCAAAAGCTTTGCTGCATGGCAGAGACATGCTGGAGCGGGGGGCAGATGGCATTGTAAGAAAGACTTGAGGTGCCCCAAAAGAGAGCAATGCCTGCTGTCCCCAAGGTCCGAGGGAAACAGGGCTGGGCTGGGCAGCCCTGGCAGGAGAGGGCATGGCTCTCTGTGGTGTCTCTGCAGCCCTGGAGGGCCTTTGGTGGAGAGAGGCACTGATCTCCTGGAAGGACAAGGTGCTGCTGAAAGCGTCCTTGGGTGTGGACATCCTGTGATCTATGCCCACTCGAAATTCACTGGGCTCTTTGAAGACTGTATCGTCAAGAGGGTGAGTAAAGGATGGGGCAGAGGAGAACTAGAAGAAGCTGAGAACATAGGCCCACAAGTGGAGAGCCCAGTGCAATGTGCTTCTTATTCATGCAGTGCCTTGCATCTGCTGGATAGAGATAGGACAGGGCTGGCCTCGCTGCAGGGGTGGCAATCAGTCGCACACAAGCACTGAAGGAATCGGAGATGGCACCTGGGGTGTCTGTCACGCACCCGCTCGGAGGGGCCATGGCTTTCCTGCAGGTCCTGTGCTGTCCCTGCCAGCCACACGCAGTTTTGGTGGAGAGCCTTGGCGTCTCACGTAGCCCTACAGGCCTGTGTTTGGCCATTCAGTGAGCAGCTGCCCTGAATTAGGTTAGGCTCCATGGGGCTGTGTGAGACAGCTCTTGTTACAGGCAACAGACAGCTAGGCAATACAGCTAAAGGAGGGGAGAAAGAGAAAGACTTCCCTCTCCCTCTGGCACAGAACTCCATTTGGTTAGCTGGACACCTCTCTAGGCGTCCGTGAACAGCGTGAGTAGGGACAGGGGGTGATGTCCTAAATGTGGGCATCTGCCGTCATTTCAGCTGGCATCCTCACCAGGCTGCAGGATGATGCCCCCAGATGTTTCCCAGTCTCTCAGTACTGATCCATTATCGTGGACAACATCTGGCACCTCAGATGTCACCAGGTGTTTGTGTGTGAACTCCTGGTCTCCATCTCCATCAGTGACCATGGGACCACAGAAAAGGAGTGCAGGTGCCGATTTTTAGCAGACACCATGACTGAAGCAAGAGGAATCCCACCTCCTGGGGGTTTGTGGCAGGCATGGGAGGGAGCTGAGGTCCCTTCCAGCCCCAGGACTACAAATCCAGGAGGAGATGCCTCCATTGCCTCAGCTGATTGCCTTCTCTCAGCATGGGTAAAGGAGATGCCTCCCTGCCAGTGCCCAGGTGTCCTGTCTCATGATGGGCCAAGGAAGGGGGATTCTCAGACCTAACTGTGTCTCAGAGAGGAGAAAGGGCACTGCTGCAAAGAAACCTCTCTGCAGAGGTGAGATAGGCAGCATCGGTGATTCCTTCAGTCTCTTCCCAAGCAGGTTCCTGGAGAGCCCCAGGGACACCTGGAGGGAGCACAGAGTGGGGTGGGGGGCAGAGAAAGTGACGTCTTGGGCAGGTCCCCTCCTCCGGGGCTGAGACGGGCTCCTGGGGTGGAGGGAGCTCCTGGTAAGCAGGCAGCAGTGCAGAGAGACAGCTTGGCCAAGGAGCAGCTCCTCTGCCAAGCGCAGCAGGGCTCTGGGAAAAGGAGTAAGGCAGAGAGAGATTAAAGGCAGCCGGAGTGGGAGGAGAGAGGAGAACTGCAAGGGAAGAAATCTTTCCAGCCCTTGTCACGGTAAGTCTCTTGGTGCAGGGCAATGCAGCTGCTGTTTCTGGAAGGGTCTCCTAAATTATCTGTCATAGCCTACAGCCTATGGGGTCTGTCAGGAGGCCTCCCAGCCCAGGAGCTCATGGTAGACAAGGGAGAAGGGGTGAAGGCAGGGTGTGCATCCAGAGCTGCCCAGGGCATTTCAGAGGGGACTTTTCCAGAGGAAGACAATGGCAGGGCGTAAAGGTAAAGAGCTTTCCTGAGGCTATGCTTTCAGTTTCCTGCTGATTCTGGAAAAAGGGGGAAGACGCTGCTATGTTTAAACAGGGAGACTGAGAGTCCTGAGCTGCTACACTGAGAGATCAGTAGGGCTGGTGGGAGGCAAGTCAACTGCTTCCATCCCCTCCTCTACCTCCAGAGAGCACCAGCATCACCTTTGCTGTCCTCATCAGGGTTTGTCTGACCTGCTCCTCACTGCCTGCAAACGGGGAGTACCTCTAGAGAGTGCCTGGAACAGGGAGGTTTCTTCAGGTCAGAGCTGAGCAGACAGGAGTGGGTGATGGGGTCTGTGATCCCTGACAGGGAAAACTTGGAGGGAGAAAACAGTTCCCACTGGAGACAGCTCCAGGCTGCAAACACATGGGCAGAGTGTTGTAGGAAACTCCAACCCGCAATGTCATGGGAGGGAGACTTTGGAAAGCTCCCTGTCATCCCCTCCAAGGCAGACACCTTCCTCTGAGCAAGACCCCTGCTCTCATCTCCCACCCAGCACAGCCTCTGCCCTCAAGGCCCTGTGGTCCAGGGCAGGAGGTGCCTCCTCTGCAGCCAGAGCTCTGGCACAGCAGAGGGGCATCTCCCCTGACATGGGGCCGCTTCCCTCTGCAGGGCAAAGGGGCTGAGAGCGACTGCCCTGGGCTTTTGCTAACCGGGAGGTGCTGTGCTCTGCTGGGTGAGGAGAAGGCTTTCCTGAGTGCCCGGCTGCCTCTCCTCTCCTTGCTTCCCTTAGGAGGAGAGTCACAGAGCTTTTCTTTGTTTCTCCACCTGCTTGTGCTGCTCTTCTTCCTGCTCTTGGGCTCCCTGGCAGTAACAGTGGTGGTATGGGGCAAGGGGTGGGGGTGTGGAGTGCCTGCTCTGGCCCTGACCTGGAGGGCGCTGCCCTGGAGGTGTTTCCATGGGACCAAGGTGCCCAAGCCCTCTCTTCATTTTCTTGGCTGCAATGAGTGGTTGGTCAATGAGACACTGCTTCCCTTCGCAGACATCACCTTCAGACACCTGATCATGCTGGACAGGGAGTCCTGTGGGGCTGTGAGCATCACTCCAGAAGGGCACAGCTCTCCTGTAGGACCTTGGAGATGTCTGAGAGCACTTGATCTACTCAAACAAAGCAGCATCCTTGTCCTGTCCTCTCCATCGTACTCTGCAGAGCTGTGCTGGAAAGGAGAGGTGTTTTGAACTCTGCGCCTTGAACAGGACCCCTCTGCTCCCAGGACAGTCCAGTGGCTTTTTCAGAGCAACCTCTGGGTGCAGTCCTCCTCCAGCTGGGAGCGGTGCAAGCACAGAGCAGCTGGGCACCAGGCTGATGGACAGAGCAGCCCTCCTGGATGGGAGCACTGACGCAGGTTTACACTGGAGCAACAGGGCAATGAGGGAATTTTATGCTTTCCAGAATATTTCCCAAGTGGGATGGGGGTGTCTGAATACTAAAACACAGTGTACCGAGACACATTTGCTGCACCTCAACTCCCACCTTCTTCTGTGCGAAAAGTGTCCTTCGGAGCTTTCACCCTCTGCTCTAGTGCAGCACAGGGAACTCCTCCCCAGGAAGCCTCCCCTGTCCAGCTGAGGAGGGGGAGTGATAGAGTGGCTTGCTGGGCACCTGGCATCCAACCAGCATCAACCCACCACAGAAGTAGAACATTTCCTTCCCTTTAAATTGTTTCCTTAATTTCTTCGTGGCTTCATTTTTTTTTTTTTTTGACATTTTCTGAATTGTTCTGTCGTGATCAGGCCTATGACATTAAAAAGAGTATGTTTGTGTCTCACATGGAGTTCAGTGCCCTAAAACACTCCCTGCCCAGGACTGGCCTTGCCACTGCTCGCCCTTTCACACAGCCGGTCACACTCTGAGGGGCTGAGCTCTCTCAACCGTTCCAGAGAAGAAGGGTGACCGTCTTCAGGGAAACGCTCTCTTTCTGCATGGCCAATATATGTGTGTTACCAGCACATCTGGAAGGAAGTCAGCAAGACACACTCCCTTCACGTTCCCTCTGGCGTGCATGAATTGTCACTCTATTTTAGGTGCAGAAAGGGACAAGGTTGTCCTTACCCAGCACCAAACACCTCAACGCAGATGTCTACCTCTAATTGAGTTGTCTAGGCTTCCCTTTGCAGTAAATGGAGAGAAGGAGATGTCTCAACCGAGATGCCTGGGGATTTCCTGGTTACCAACCAATGCTCCAGAAGGGAGCCCTGGGTCGCATTTCCAAGCACCTTATGGGTACATCCGTAACCCCGGGGCAGCTCAGACAGCAACAGCCTCTGCATGTGGGCAAATGAATCCAGACCTGAACGTAGGTCTTAGTCTTGAGTTGAAACCTACTTAAAATTTATTCTAGGCAACAACTCAAAACAATCTTCATTTGCAGAATGTCAGGCTGAGTGCTAATACTGTTTTCCTCTTTTTATTTTTGTATTTGGGAGGACCATACGAGCACAGTGCATTACTTCCCCTCTGCCAGCATATTTATATGCAGCTGTTCATCAAAATACATTTCCTACCAGTGCTCTCAGTGGAGAAATTTTCTTTTGAAAAACTACTCTATCTATAGTGACCTATTTCCCATCTCTTCTTCAGCCTCTCTGCCCTTTCTCCTTCCTGTACCTCGTTTGTCTTTACAGAGAACTCCAGGTGAAGATTGATTGAGTAATTCAATGTGGGAGATATTTCTGGGCATCATCCAGTTCCCCTCCCTGCCCCCTACTCAATGGAGGGCTCCCCACAGTTATGTGTCGTCCACAAACACGTCGAGGGTGAACTCTGTCCCATTGTCCAGGCCACCACTAAAGATGTCAGACAGCATTGGCCCCAGCACTTCTCCAGGACGGACGCCTCTAGAAACTGGCCATCGGTTGGACTTTCTAACAAGGATCCTTATGTTCCCCCCAGCTGCCATGACATTTCAAAGCCAAAGGGCAGCAGCCTTGCAATGACAGCAGCCATTTCCCCCAGCCCCCTTGGGTGCATCCCCTCTGCTCCCAGGCACTTGCCTGTGTCCAGCTGGCACTAGTGCTCCCCAGCTGCAGCTTGCTCTCACATGGCTGAAGCTTTGCTACCCCAGAGGCTGCTGGGGGACTCAAGGCCCAGGGAGACTTGGGGGCAGATTTTACCAGGCAAGGGGTGGGGAAACGAGCCAATGAGATCCTCAGCCTCTTCCATGCCTGTGCAAGGCCTTTTTGGACAGCACTGGTGGTCCAAGTAATTGAATCTTGCTGGGATTTATCTGTCCCTCACTGTCAGGAGGGTATCTCGGGCCAAATTAGCCTCAGATCCACACATTTGGGACTTCATCATGGAGGGGTTTCACTTGGGAAGAAGAGCCCAGGAGTGAGGAGCTCAGCCTCATGGTGAAAAACATTTTCCTTATCTCCAGGCCGAATGCTCAGTGGTATTTTCCTCCCAATATGCACCATCATTAACACCCTGGCTCTGTATTCCCCATGACCTCCTCGTAGGGACTGGCAGGCTGGGATGAGGTTCCCCCTCAGCCTTCCCTTCTCAAGGCTGGACAAGCCCAGCTCCCTCAGCCTCTCCTCACCAGCAAAGTGCTTCAATCCCTGGCTGTCCTGCAGGCCCTTTGCTAAACCCAATCCAGCTTGCCAATATCGTCCCAGAATTGAGGGTCTGAAACCTGGACAGAATATTCCAGAGAATCCCTTCCCTCCATCTCCTGGCCATGCTCCTGATCACACAGCCCAGGATACTGGTGGCCTCCCTTGCTGCCAGGGCACATGGCCACCTCCTGTCCAGCTCGCTGACCACCAAGACCTTTCCCACAGGGCTGCTCCCAGCCAGGCAGCCCTCAGCCTGTGCCATTGCCAGGGTGAGTCCCCTGCAGGGGCAGAAACTGGCATTTGTCCTTCTGGGATTTCATGAGGTTCCTGCCAATATGTGCTCTCCTTCTTGAACCCTTTAATTGAGCACAGAGGCCTGGGAGTAAAGATTCAGGCAAAGAAGGCCTTGAATCCCTCAGCCCCATTGGTGTCTCCTGTTTATTAGATCACTGTTGTTCAGCAGCAGCCCTGCATTTGCCTTGTTCAGCCTTGGTCTCTAACACAGCAATTGGAGCTCTTCTCTTTGCTCCTGACTTCTCTTGCAGCCACCAACTCCAGGTGGTCATCCCCTGGCAGCTGCTTCATGGCCCCTGTCAGTGCCCTGTCCTGTGCCAGCCCAGCCCCCCTGCCTCCCATGTGGTCCCACAGCCCCACTCTGCAGGCACAGCATGGCAAATGGTGTATTCGGTGTGAGGAACAGTTTCTCTTGCATGATTTCCATGACATCCCTTGGTGCCCTGTCCCCCTTCTGTTCCTCCTACTTGACGCAGCCTCCCCCAGGTCCTGGAACCTACCCAGCCCTATCCGCATCCCATGTGGGGTTTCACAGACATCCCTGACCCAGGGTCTGCCAGGGTCTGGACAAGGAGAGAGGTCGAGCAGGGCTGGCCATTCCCCCAGCGCAGGCCCTGAGCCCAGCAGGAGGAGGCAAAAATGGCCATGCAGCAAAACTCACCCATAAACCTGTGCAGAGTGGCCAGTGCTGGAAGTGGCTGAATAGGGAGGCCACCAGTGAAAGCTCCCTCCAGTCCCATTCCCGAACACATCGCCCTGAGCCCTCCTCCCCTCAGCCCATGGAGAACACCAGCACAGCAGCACATCCTCGTGGGGGACAACTTCCGTAGCCTGTTCCTGACCTCCGCTTTGGAAGAAGAGCCCATCCTCCAGACACCGGCAGTGGGGAAATCCCCTTTTTATTACAAAGATGTGAGACGGAAGGCCAGCTGTACCATCGTGCCAGCAGATGTGCAAAGACCTTTTTGTCAGCCACACTGCGTTCATGCGTCTGGAGAAGCACACTGCATGCAGACATTCCTGGAGAAACACAGTTATCTCAGATAAAATGCCCAAAGCACAGGAGGTTCCCCAGATACATTGGAAACCACTTGTGAAGAGACACGGGCAGCTTATTGCTGCTGAAAGACTATGGATTGAATGAGCTTCTTCAGTGCGTCTTTGAGCTCCTGGTTCCTCATGCTGTAGATGAGGGGGTTCACTGCTGGAGGCACCACTCAGTAGAGAGCTGCCACCACCAGATCCAAGGATGGGGAGGAGATGGAGGGGGGCTTCAGGTAGGCAAACATGGCAGTGCTGATAAACAGGGAGACCATGGCCAGGTGAGGAAGGCACATGGAAAAGGCCTTGTGGCTTCCCTCCTCAGAGGGGATCCTCAGCACAGCCCTGAAGATCTGCACATAGGACAGCACAATGAAAACAAAACACCCAAAGCCCACACAGAAACTAACCACAACTAGCGCAATCTCCCTGAGGTAGGAGTGTGAGCAGGAGAGCTTGAGGATGTGGGGGATTTCACAGAAGAACTGGTCCACAGCATTGCCTTGGCAGAGGGGGAGGGAAAATGTACTGGCAGCGTGCAAGAGAGCATGGAGAAACCCAGTGCCCCAGGCAGCTGCTGCCATGTGGACACAAGCTCTGCTGCCCAGGAGGGTCCCATAGTGCAGGGGCTTGCAGATGGCAATGTAGCGGTCATAGGCCATGATGGTGAGAAGACAATACTCTGCTCCTACCAACAAGGCAAAGAGAAAGATCTGGGCAGCACATCCTGCGTAGGAGATGGCCCTGGTGTCCCAGAGGGAATTGGCCATGGCTTTGGGGACAGTGGTGGAGATAGAGCCCAGGTCAATAACGGACAGGTTGAAGAGGAAGAAGTACATGGGGGTGTGGAGGCAGTGGTTGCAGGCTACAGTGGTGATGATGAGGCCGTTGCCCAGGAGGGCAGCCAGGTAGATGGCCAGGAAGAGCCAGAAGTGCAAGAGCTGCAGCTCCCGCCTGTCTCTGAATGCCAGGAGGAGGAATTCAGTGATGGAGTTGGTGTTGGACATCTGCTGCCTCTGTGCACGGGGTCCTGTTCCTACAGGAAGAGTCAATGAAGCGTTAGGGGAGACTTCTCTGAGCAAAATCTAAGCCTTTCTCCTAAACCTTCACCCTGCTACACTGCGCCCACAACCACACCTACTCCTTTTCCAGGAGACCTTCCTTCAGCTCAGTGGCTGCAGCCCTGGCTGAGCACAGTATGGGGAGCAGGGCCTCTGCCCGCTGGCTGCTGAGGAGTCAGACCTGCTCTGCAGCAGTGAATTCATGGGAATGGTCAGGGCAAGGGCCAGTACTGGTGTTCAACTTTGTCAGATGAAACTGGTCCTAGTGCAGAAGGGCCTGTCAGCATCTGCACTCCCAGTGCTAAGGAACGGGGATAGCGGATGGCAGTTTGAAATGTTTGGGGTTTTTAAAGCTCCCCCATCTCACCTGGGGAGTGTTCTTGGATGCCAGAAAGCCTCAGCATTTGTGCTGCACTCAGGGAGAGCAGAGCGAGTCCTGCGAGGCAAAAGGAGTGCCTGGGGCTTAGTGGAGACTGAGGGGAGCTGGTCTGTCCCTCTGACTTGTTCCCTACAAGCTGCTATGAGCTTGTTTTCCATGAGATGGAGGGTGATCACTCTCTTGTGTTACCCTGAAAAAGAAAAGAGACACTGCTGTGAGCAGAGGGATCCAGTGCAGACAACTAAACGCCTCATCCTTTCTCAAGGTCTCAGCAACCACTTCCAGCCCAGGACACACAGGGCTCATTTCACAAACCCAAAAGAACGTTCTCTGTCATAGCATCTCTGCACTTCTCCATGAGGATTTCAGATAACACAAAGGTGCTATAGGACAGGATTGCAACCTGAAGGGAAGTTTGGAAGAAAACCTCAGGGAGATAGCCAAGTGTCCTAATGACACCATCTGATTAAGGGAAAACCAGATTATTCTCCAGCCCCACACACTGCATTGCACACAGCCACAAAGGTTAGAGGAAAGCTGGGACACTTGTTCCCATGGACACACCTGCATGAAAGGACCCACAAAATCAGTGTGTGACTCTGCAGCTGAAACTCCACCGCCCCAGAGAGCCTGGCAGGAAGATCAAGATAACAGTAGCAATAACACAGACCAGTGGAGGAACAAGGCAAAACACAGTGAGGGTGTGGCTGAGAGAGGCCAGGGCAGAGGCATTGGGGCACTCAGACAGCGTTCCCCTTCCCCAGCTGTGCACGCCACCTCCCAGACACCACCATGGCCGGTCAGCTGCTCTCAGCCCCTGTGCTCTGCAGAGGGAACTGGGCCCGTGGCTGCAGAGCTGCACCACGGCTCTGCTGGAGCTCTGGCTGCAGAGGAGGTGGTTCACACCTTGGAGCCCCCAGCCGTGAGGGCAGAGGCTGTGGTGGGTGGGAGAGGAGGCAGGGGGGCTTGCTCAGAGGAAGGGGTCTGCAGTGGAGGGGATCATACGGAGGTTTCTGAATTCTCCCTCCCACAACATTTCTGGGTTTAGTTTCCTGTCATTCCCTCATCATCTCCCTGCTGCCTGGAGATTTTCATCCTGAGAGGTGTTTCCCTGTGCCATGTCTTTTCCCTGTCAGTGCTCACAGACCCCATCCCAACCTCTGTGCACTCACCCTGGCCCCACAGAAACCTGCCTGTTTGCAGGGCACTGGCTGGGCGCATGTTCCTGTTTGCAGGTGGAAAAGGGCAGGTCAGAAGAACCCCAATGTGTCCAGCAGAGGTGATGCTGGTGCTGTCCATAGGCAGAGAAGTAGTTGAGGGTACTTTAGGAGGCTCCCATCAGACTTACTGATCACTTGCTCGGCAGTCTCAGTGGATTCAAATTTGACAGCTCCTTTTCCGTTCATCCCTTTTCCACTACCCCCCCACTCCATGTAGAAAACTGAAAACACAAATTCAGGAAATCTTCATTATCTTTATGGCAATCCCTGCCAGGACCTTCTCCTTGAAACATTCCTTAGGAAATATTCTGGGGGTTAACTGGAACTGTGAGCAGCCCTGACCCACGCAGCACTCTCTTAACAGCAGAAGGACCCTGCCCTACCACGGGTCCCTTCTTCCACCCACAGATTCTCCCCACAGCGCTGTTGGGAGCTCCCTGGGCAGGCTGAGCACTGACCCTGGCACACAGAGCGCTGGGGCACAGGGACCCTGCTCTGAAGGACAGCCCTGGGCATCCCTGGCTGTGCACCTGGCTTAACATCCTTGCAGTCATCCCCAGAGGAAGGCAGCCATCATGCCCTGTTCCTCTGATAGTGCAGCTTCACTGCCCTGGTTCTAGGGACTTACCGTGTCAAGGGCTGTGAAGATTTTGCCCACAATGAGCTCTCAGCATCCTCCCACTCCACACTGCCTTTACAGTCTCTCTGCCTCGCTCCTCTCCCCTCGGTGCCTGCAGGCAGTGCCCTCAGCCCTGCTGCGCTTTGCAGAGGAGCTGCTCCTGGGCAGAGCTGTCTCTCTGCAGTGTTGCCCACTTGCCAGCAGCTCCCTCCATCCCAGGAGCCCAGCCCAGCTCAGCAGCAGAGGCCCAGCCCAAGGCAGCACTTTCTCTGCCCCTCTGGGCTCCCTCCAGGTGTCCCTGGGGCTCCAGGGGAACCTGCTCTGAAACAGGCTGAATTAAAACACTTCTTTTCCCTCCCTCAGCTAGGGAGACACAATTATTCCCAGCACTGTCATTTCTCCTATCAGGAAAAGATTTGGGCAGGAGAATCAGCTCTCCTTGTCCCATCATGAGACAGGACAAGCAGACACTAACAAGGAGGGGTCTGCATTACCCCTGCTGAGGGAAGGGATGCAGATGAGTCAATAGACACATCTCATTTGTGGGTTTGCAGTCCTGGGGCTAGAAGGGGACGTAGCTCCTTCCCTTGCACAACACAAACCAACAGGAGGTGGGATTCCTCTTGCATCAGGTGTGCTGGTGGGCAGAGAATAGGCACCTGCATGGGAGCTCCTTGCCTCAGTTCCCATGCCTGTTAATGGGGATGGAGGGCAGGATTGGGCTGTTCAGACACAACCCCTGGTGACATTGAAGGTGTCAGGGGTGGTCAAAGATCTGTGCAGGCAACTGCAAGCTCTAATGGAGCCGTTCGGAGAGACAGGCCAACATCTGGGGGAATCCTCTTAGGGGCTGCTGGGAATTTTCTTTGGCCAACTGAAATGACAGCTGATGCCCAAATGAGGGCAAGTGAACCTTCCCCCACTCATTATGTTCAGGGCAGCCTTGAGAGTTATTTATCTGAACCACTGGAGCCATGTGCCATAGGGAGAGCTCAGGCTCTCTCTCTCTCTTCTCCATCAGCTGTATTCACTAGGTCTCCACTCAATCTGCTGGCAGTTGCCTCATGTTCATCCCCACATTGCCTTACAGAGGTCCGGGTGTCTACTCAATTTAATGTTTAAATCCAGGCCCACAGAGCTCCATGAGATGCCAAGGCTTGCAGAGACAGCACAGGCCCAGTGACGAGTGGCGTTTCTCAGGGTCAGTCTTCGGACTGGCGCTGCTTAACATCTTTGTCAGTGACTTGGACAGTGGGATTGAGTGCACCTTCATCAAGTTTGCCAACCACACCAAACTGTGGGGTGTGGTCAACATGCTGGTGGGAAGGGATGCCATCCAGAGGGACCTTGATAGGCTGGAGAGTTGGGCCCATGCGAACGTCATGAAGTTCAACAAGGCCAAGTGCAAGGTCCTGTACATGGGTCAGGGCAATCCCAAGCACAAATACAGGCTGTGCCGAGAATGGATTGAGAGCAGCCCTGAGGAGAAGGACTTGGGGGTGTTGGTTAATCAGAAACTCAACATGACCCAGCAATGTGCTCTCGCAGCCCAGAAAGCCAGCCGTATCCTGGGCTGCATGAAAAGAAGCATGACCAACAGGGCGAGGGAAGTGATTCTGCCCCCCTACTTCACTCTCATGAGGCCCGACCTGGAGTGCTGTGTTCAGGTCTGGGGCTCCCAATAGAAGACAGACATGGACCTGTTGGAGTGAGTCCAGAGGAGGGCCATGAAGGTGACCAGAGGGCTGAAGCAGCTCTCCTATGAAGACAGGTAGAGAGAGGTTGTTCAGCCTGGAGAAGGGAAAGCCACACAGAGACTTTCCAGTACGTGAAGGGGGCCTACAAGAAAGCTGGAGAGGGACTTTTTATAAGGGCATATAGTGCTAGGACAAGGAGTAATGGCTTTAAACTGAAAGAGGCTAGGTTTAGATTAGGTACAAGGAAGAAATTCTTCTCTATGAGGGTGCTGAGGCACTGGAAGAGGTTCCCCAGGGAAGCTGTGGATGCCCCCTCCCTGGAAGTGTTCAAGGCCAGCTTGGATGGGGCTTTGAGCAACCTGGTCTAGTGGAAGGTGTCCCTGCCCATGGCAGGCGGGTTGGAACCAGGTGATCTTTAAGGTCCCTTCCAACCCAAACCATTCTGTGAATCTATCATAATTCTATGACCAACAGGAAAGCAATTCCCATTCAGGGTGGGTGTGTGACAGACACCCCAGAAGGTATTGCAAGCAGTGCGATTTGGTGCCTGTGTGCCGCTGACTGATACCATCAGTCAGAGGCATCAGGCATCAGATGCCATCAGAGAGGCAAGGTCTGTCCTTTCTCTTCCCAAGAGCTGCAGGCATTGCCTGAACACAAAGCACATCACACTGGGGTCTTTACTCACACCCTTGATGGTACAGCCAAGGAACAGTTGAACCATTTTCACCGTGTGCCTGGATACATCTTGTCTTCAAAGAAAGTATCCCCCAAGCACAGCAATGGGTCCTACCAAAACTCAACTGAATCTGAAAAGGGCAGCAAGGGCACCAAGATGAGCTGTTTCTACTTCAGGAACAGAAGCTACAGAGGAATCAGAAATACTGTGGGACCACTGCTAAATGTAGTAAGAGTAGGTGTAGGTAGACTGAGATACTCTACGCACTCTTTGCCTCAGCTGCCACCAGCAAGGTCTCCCAGACCTTTGTACTCTGAGGCAGAACTCTGGAGGAGAGCCACCAGCAGTGGATGAGGATCAAGGCAGGGGTTACTTGAGCAAACTACACCCTTACCAGTCTATGGGACTGGAGGGGCTGCACCCAAGGGTGCTGAGAGAGTGTTTTTCAGCAGGAGGTACTGGTCTATTCTAATTCCAGTAAGAAAGTCACTCGGACGCTGTGAAGGATCTTGAAAATGCTGTTCATTAGCACTAACCCTGTAAGAAGAGAATCATGCAGATAATCTTAGGTGCCTTTAGATGGTGGGACCCGCAAGTGGTGTAGCACTGAACAGGCCTCTGACCCCCACACAGCATGCCATGCTGACCCTGCCCATAGAAGACAGTCTCCTGGTTTGGTCATTCAAGCTGCTCTTAGCTTTGTTTACAAGAAAACAACTCTTTTCCTCATCTCTACAGTCAAAGAGCAAGGATGTTCTCATGAGAACTCCTTGCTGCACTGTTAGGTACAGGCAAGGCCACGCAGGAGGCGTAAGGGCTGGTACTGAGTGGGAGCTGCCTGCAGGCCCCTTGGGACAACGAGCTGCTGAGGTTGTCCTGCGGCCAAGGGATCTGTGCAGCACAGCATAGGCATGAAGGCCAGGCTGTACGTGTAGCGCAGCACCGCTGGCTGTACAGTGGTCTTCTGGTCAGGATCACTGCTCAGGTTTCCCTGTGAGAAGTCTGCGCTCCACCCTGGTGCCACAGCTGAGCTGCTGCGGCCAAACCATGCACAGCCAGGAGGAGGTGGATTGCAGGCAGGAGGAGCTGGATCTCCGGGGCTTGGCACACAACTGTGTTGGTTTGGGATGAAATGAGATGTGGTGGGACAGCTTGCTCACATGGGGTTCTGCAATGGAGGAAAAGAGGCTCTGCTGGAGAGACTGGCAGAGAGGATGAGTCTGGCGGAGGCCCCCTGTGTTGAGCAGATGCCCCCTGTGTTCTCCTCCTGTGCAGGAGGACAGCCAGCAGTGGATGGGGATCGACTCAAGGGTTCCTTGAGCAAACCCAAGCACCATTACAGAAATGGAGATGGGTCATGTGACCAGATCCCTGAACACAAGTATTGGCATGCCCTGACCCCTGAGATTCCACTTTTTGGTCCAGAGGAGTATGATGGCCCTTGAGAAGTCCTGGAATATCTCCTGACTCATGTGGTGGTTTAGGCTGTGAGGGGAATCCAAACAGCACCTCTAACTGGAGTAATTTCACCTTCAATTCTGAAGTACAGGGCAGATGGAGGGACTTCAGACCTTCCAGGCACACTGTGAAAGGGTTAGGTCTTCAGAGATGCAAAATGAAGATAACGGTGTTGTGTCAGTGTCCACCACAGAAAAATTCGCCTTGCTTTGTCCGTTTCAACAGTTTGGGATCTGCCCCTTGACATTTTTTAGTAAAACAATGAACTCCTCACACACACACACTTGAAAGAAGGATGAAAGACAGACAGCAGAAGTGAATTTGAGGCAACATTGTCTGAAAGGTATTACCATGAAATGGTAAGAAAGGGTTAGCAATGAGAGAAAAAGCAGTGTTCTAAACACTTCATGCCAGAATCTAAATACTCTTAAGTAATAGCTATCTTGTGAATTCAGAGTGAATGACAAAAATAAAATTAACAAAATTAATTTTATCATCATGAAGAAGAAGAGGAAATTTTAGAGCATGGTACTGTTACTGCTCTTAATGAAAACAGAAATAAGTCCATAATGTGGCCGCTAAGCCCCCAGCCAACCGCTCACTCACTCTCCTCTCCTGAGGGATGGGGAGAGAATCAGAATGGCAAAGTGAGAAGAACTCATGGGTCAAGATGAGGAGACTTGAATAGGTAAAGCAAAAGTTGTGCCCACAAGCAAAGCAAAATCAGGAATATGTTTACTGCTTCCCTTGGGCAGGCAGGTGTTTAGTGCTCCATCATGAGTAACAATTACTTGGGAAGAGAAATGCCAGAATTCCAAATGTCTTCCTTCTTCTACCCAGCTTTTATTGCTGAGCATGATGTCATACGGTATGGGATATCCCTTTGGTCAGTTGGGGTCAGCTGTCCTGGCTGATTCCTCTCCCACCTTCTTGCCCACCCCTAGCCTACTCGATGGTGGGGCAGTGGGAGAAACAGCAAAAGCCTTGGCACGGTGCAGCTACTGTTCAGCAATAGCTAAAACATCAGTGTTTTATCAACACTGGTTTGGTCACAACCCCAAAACATAGCACCGTAGGGGCCACTATGGAGAAAGTTAACTCCACTCCAGCCCCACCCAGGACACCGAGTCTCCCCTCCCATGGCATTCCTGACACCAGTTCTGTCTCGTTCCTGGTCCGGTGCAGACCAACCATCCGCAATACAAACGTGGGCACCAGATAAACTCCCCCGAGGCCTTGCACGAGCATGATCCTGGAGAATGCATGAACCTCCTGGAGTGAGGTCCCATTACTGCAGGGGAGGTGGGAAGGCTTTGTGAGACCAATGGGACTGGAGGGAGACAGTGGTGTGTGCATAGAAGGAAGTGTGTGACAGGCCAGAAGAAGTCCTGAAAGAGCAAGGAGAAGTCATACCAATGTAGAATCATTCAGTGTTTGATTTGAGAGCAGCAGAATAAGGAGGGTGTGCAGTGCAGTGCCGGGATATGGATCCAAATTGAGGAGGCAAGCAAGTCTGGGACAGGGACATCTTAGGTGATTGAACGACATTGTGTGGTGGTGCATCCCCCCCTCCTCTGGACAACCTTACGATCACAGGGACTCCTGTCAATGCTTGGCCGTTGAGCAAGGAGCCTGGCGGTTAAGCGCCCCTTGGTTGTACCAGGCATTCTTGCATAGCTGAGCTGGGGAACAGGAATGCCTTGAGCTCACCTGGCCAAATCAGTCACCCCCTGACAGCACGGGAATGTATCGCTGTGGATCATAACTCAGGCAGATCGGTACGGGACGATCGTACCTACCTTGCTGAGATTGTTGAGAACTCAGCAATTTCCGACCGGAGCTGTGGAAAGAATGGAAATTTACTGATGCCTAAAGCCAATCGTCTCACAACCCTAACAGCGGTGCCACGGGAGACCCTTTGTGCTCTCCTGGACCGCAGTGTGCTGTGCCAGAATCTCCCTGGGAGTGGGACAATTCTCAGAGCTGCGAACTCTTAAGTTTCCATACAGAGGCCTGGCAACAGGACCTGGGCTGATCTCCAGTGCCCTTCACTCCTTGAGGTTCAACCCTTCGCCTGTTGAGACAACCATTGAAGTGAGTATTTCACTGAACTCGAGGGCAATTTTTGATGGGTATCTTTACCTGCGCATATCAAACTCACAAGGGATTTTAAGAGGTGTTCTTTTATTAGGCCTGTTGTGTGATTGTGTGTGTGTATTATACAAATACTGTAGTAAGCTTCATTTCATCACTTTGTAGATGCTAGAGTAACCAATGATTAGTGACTACTAACTTCTTGTGATTCTCTCCTCATTGTGAATAAACCTAAGTTGCTGCTAAATACTTATAATCCTTAGACATAAACCGCTGACCAAGTCTGAGACTAGGACTGGATCCAGCCGCACCTAGGCTCCTCTCTGAGAAAGAGTTTAGAAAGCATGGCAGTCTACTCTGAACCTCGTGGCTCAACGGGAGGGCCTCCTTTACCCACCCCCTCCTTGTATTCCATTCTCTCTCTCTCTCTCTCTCCATATATTCCATTCATTTACTAAGTAATAGAGTGAACCTTGCCATCAAACTCTGTTAAATCACCCTTTCATAAATTTCTATTAAAATCACTATTTACAAATATCTGTGGCGGTGATTAGTTAAGCGACCTAACCGCTCATTCGTGACAAGCGCTGAAGGGGTCATGCCCTACCTGGAGGCCAGTGGGCCATACTGGGGCATTGCGGGGCAGCACAGGGGACTCTCCTGAGCCCTGTGCAGTTTAACACCTGTATCCACGACCCGGAGGAAGCAACTGTCACCACGTTTGTTGATGGCGTTAAATTGGGAGGACCATTCCTGTGCCCTAGGGATGCCATTCAGGGGAAACCTGACAGGTGGGAGGACTGTCCCGTCAGGAACTTCAGGAATAGATGAAAGACAAAGGCCAGATGTACTGGTTTTGGCTGGGCTAGAGTTAAACTTCTTCATAGTAGCTTGTGTGGGGCTATGTTTCGGATTTGTGATGAAAAATTCCTCCCCTCAAGTGAATCAACTGTCCCACTCAGCTTGGTGTCATCTACAAACTTGCTGAGGGTGCACTCAATCCCACTATGTCACTGATGAAGATATTAAAGAGTACTGGTCCCAGTACGGACCCTTGAGGGACACCACTCGGTACTGGTTTCCACTCAGACATGGAGCCATTGCCTATAACTCTTTGGATGCACCCACCCAGCCAGTTCCTTATCCATCTAAGAATTCATTTGTCACATCTGTATCTCTCCAACTTAGCAGCAAGAATGTTGTGGGGGACCATATCAGAGGACTTAGAGAAGGCTAGACAGGTGACATCTGTAGCTCTTCTGTTCTCCGTTAATGCAGTTACTCCATGTAAGGCCACTAGAGTAGTCAGGCACAAGTTGGCCTTTGTGAAGCCGTGTTGGCTTTCTCTAATCATCTCCCTCTCTTCAATATGCTTTGACATGTCTTCCAGGAATATCTCCTCCATGATCTCACCTCTGTACAACACAAACATGGACTTCTGACCTAGTCATTTGGTGTGCCGCTGTGGGGGAATAAACAACCTGTACGAGGTGGGGTGACAGTCCAGTGCTGGAAACGGTGATTGTTATGGGCTGCTCTGTGATGGTTGCCTTGGGGCAGCTTCCCTGGGGTGTCCAGCGACCACGGGCTGAGCCCAAAGCCTGCTCTGCTGGTCCTTCCTATCTCCCCCAGGAGGCCTGGCTGTGCAAGGACACTGCCACATGCTCCCACCCTGAATACTCAGTTTAGCTGTGTTTTCCTCTTGAGGGCACTTTCTTGGGCTTGTTCTTGAGAGAAAAAGTAGAAGACCTAAGATTTCAGGCACTGCCATCAGGAGATCCCCTTGTATGATGGAAACTCTGTTCTGGAGGTCAGCTCTGTCACAGAAGTGCCCATTGCCTGTCCCTGCCTGCAGTGACAGGACTGCCACACAAAAGGCCTGTGACCAAGCTGCCAGAGCAATCCTTCCCTACACCAAGAGAGGGGCTCAGAAAGAGAGTGTGGAATTTAAAAGAATGCAGCTTGGGAAAGACCAAGCGCTGGTGCTGCCAGGCCGTGCTGCTGTGCTGAGACTCTTTCCCCCTCCACATCACCACACAGGCAGTGCCGTGCAGCACCACAGAAAGTCTCAGAAAAAGGAAAGTCTCAGACAAGAAAGTCGCTGCAGGGTCCTTTATTTTTTAAATGCACGAAGAACATGTCTCTCCTTTCAAGGCTCTGGGAAACACTAGAAAGGTAGATATAGTGAATTAGACAGTATGAAAAATGACATATCTTTGTGCACAACATTATCACAAGTAAAACTGAATAAAAAAAAAAAAAATACCACAACCACCAAACTTCCAGAAGAAAGGCTGAGCTGTAATGAGATACGTTATAAGTGATATGCATCAGAAAATGGACAGTTTATTGCTTCAGAAAAACACCCAGTCATCATTTTCCACACTGCATCTTTGAGCTCCTGGTTCCTCATGCTGTAGATGAGGGGGTTCACTGCTGGAGGCACCAATGAATAAAGAACTGCCACCACAAAGTCCAGTGATGGGGAGGAGATGGAGGGGGGCTTCAGGTAGGCAAACATGGCAGTGCTGATAAACAGGGAGATCACAGCCAGGTGAGGGAGGCACGTGGAAAAGGCCTTGTGCCGTCCCTGCTCAGAGGGGATCCTCAGCACGGCCCTGAAGATCTGCACATAGGACAGCACAATGAAAACAAAACACCCACAGTGCACAAAGACACAAACCACAATAAGCGCAACCTCCCTGAGGTAGGCATCTGAGCAGGAGAGCTTGAGGATGTGGGGGATTTCACAGAAGAACTGGTCCACAGCATTGCCTTGGCAGAGGGGGAGGGAAAATGTACTGGCAGTGTGCAGGAGAGCATAGAGGAACCCAGTGCCCCAGGCAGCTGCTGCCATGTGGACACAAGCTCTGCTGCTCAGGAGGGTCCCGTAGTGCAGGGGTTTGCAGATGGCCACGTAGCGGTCATAGGCCATGATGGTGAGGAGACAATACTCTGCTGAAATAAAAAATACAAACAGAAAGAGCTGGGCAGCACATCCTGCGTAGGAGATGTCCCTGGTGTCCCAGAGGGAATTGGCCATGGCTTTGGGGACAGTGGTGGAGATGGATCCCAGGTCAAGAACAGAAATGTTGAGGAGGAAGAAGTACATGGGGGTGTGGAGGCGGTGATCGCAGGCTATGACTGTGATGATGATGCCATTGCCCAGGAGGGCAGCCAGGTAGATGGCCAGGAAGAGCCAGAAGTGCAAGAGCTGCAGCTCCCGTGTGCCTGCTAATGCCAGGAGAAGGAAGTGGGTGATGGAGCTGCTGTTGGACATGTCTTTCCTCTGGGCATGGGGCACTGTCCAAGGGGGAAAAGGCAGCGACAAGTTAGGATGAACTTCTCTGAGCAAAATCAAAGCCATTTCCCCTGGACCGTCTCCCTGGCACACACGCTCATCCTTTTCCTTTTCAAGAAGACCTTCCTTCAGCTCTGTGGCTGGAGCTCAGGTTGGCGCTGGCTGAGTGTGCCATGAGGAGCAGGGGCTCTTCCCGCTGGCTGCCGAGGAGTCAGCCCTGCTCTATAGCAGAGATCATGAGAACGGTGGGTGCAGGGTCCAGTGCTGGTGTTGGACTTTGTCAAATGAAACTGCTCCCACCCCAGAAGGGCCTGTCAGCATCTGCACTCCCAGTGCTAAGGAACGGGGATGGCAGAAGGCAGTTGGAGAGGTTAGTTTTACAGCTTCCCTCCATCTCCAATGGGGAGTGTGTTTGGATGTCAGAAACCCTCAGCATTTCTGTTGCTCTCAGGGCAGAGGGAGCCCTGCGAGGCAAGAGGAGTGCCTGTGGCTTAGTGCAGAGGGAGGGGAGCCGGTCTTTTTCTCCATCTATTTCCCAGCTGCCTTGTGCTTGCATCTAACTGAGATGGAGGGCGATCACACTCCCACTTTACCCTGAAAAGCCACCAGACACTGCTGAGAGCAGAGGGATCCAGTGCAGACCACTAAATGTCTCACCATTTCTCACTTTCTCAGCACCCCACATTTAGCGTAGGACACACATGGCTCTTTTCACAAACCCATCAGCATTTTCTCTGTTGTAGCATCTCTGCACTTCTCCATGGGGCCTTCAGATAGCATAAAGGTGCTATAGGGCAGGTTTGCATTTGGAAGGCAGCTCACAGCTTGGAAGGACACCCCAAGGAGGTAGCCAGCTGTGCTAATGATGGCATCTGGTTAAGGAAGGGTCAGCTCATTCTTGAGCCTCACAGTCTGCATTGCCCAGAGCGTCACAGGTTAGAGGAAAGCTGGGACACCTCATTGCCATAAACACACCCAAATGGGAGGACCCCCAAGATCAGTGCCTGACTCTGCAGCTGAAACTCCCATTCCCACAGAGCCTGACATCAACACCAAGAGCAGCTGAGGGAGGCAAGGAGAGAGATAGAGGGGCACTCAGGAAAGCCTTTCACTTATCCAGCACTGCACACCACCTCCCGGACAGTGACAGTGCAGGGCAGTCACCCTCAGCCCCTGGTCAGCGGGAAAGGGGCACATGGCAGGAGAGATGCACTTTGTCTCTCCTGCTGGCAGATGCACGAGGAGGTGACCAACACCCTAGACCCCACACGCTGGCTGGGGGCTTTGCTAGGCAGGAGAGGAGACACGAGGGCTGTTGCTCAGGGAAGGCATTGGCACTGCAGGGGTGGCCGGGAGGTGCCCATATCTCCCCTGCAACAGGGTTTCCCTTAGCATTTCCCTCCCTCCCTGCCCTTGTCTCCACTGCCTGGAGCTGTCCCAGCCGGGAGCTGTTTCTCTGGCCCCGCGTCTCTTCCCTGCCAATGCTCACAGACCCCAGCCCAGCCCCTGTGCGCAGCGCTGCACTGCACTCCTCTGTGTGTGCAGGTGTTAAAGAACAGGTCACACAAACCCTGATGAACCTGGAAAGGTGATGCTGGTGTTATCTGTGGGCTGGTGCGGGTGAAGGCACTTGCTGAAGTTCCCAGTAAACCTCAGTGTGATGGCTTAGGAGTCTCAGCCCTTTCTCTAATGCACACAATTGTGTTTCCATTCCCACCAAGCCGAGCCAGAGAAAAGTGGAAGCACAAATTGAAGAAAGCAGAGACTCAAGCAGGAAAGCCCTGCCCTGAAAGGACTCATGAAAAGTCCCCTCAGAAATGACCTGGGCATGAGCTTGATGTATGAGTCACACTGTCCCATGTAGCACCCTCTCAGCATCATAAGGACCCTGCCCTACCCTGCCAGGAGTTTCTCCTTCCACCCACAGATTGCCCCTGCAGAACCATGTGGAGCTCCTCGGGCAGGCTGAGTGCTGGTGACCTTCCTTGGAAGGACAGCCCTGGGCACCCCTGGCTGCACACCCACCTTCACACCCCTGCAGCCATCCCTGGGAGAAGGCAGCCATTCTGTTCTGTCCCTCTGATGGTGCAGCACGGAGTCCCTGCTCTGGAGCATGTCCTCCTCCGCTGCACTAGAGAAAATGTGAGAATCTTCCTTAAAGATCCCGTAGGCTGTGGGATGTGCCAGCTTCTGGAGATTCCTCCAGGAACACCAGCTACAGCGCCCTGCACCAAGATACTTACCATGTAGAGGGCTGTGAAGATCTCTCCCATGCAGTGTGGTCTCAGCTCAAAACCTTCCCACTCCAGGCTGCCTTTAACCTCTCTCTGCCTCGCTCCTCTCCCCTCGGTGCCTGCAGGCAGTGCCCTCAGCCCTGCTGCCCTTTGCAGAGGAGCTGCTCCTGGGCAGAGCTGTCTCTCTGCAGTGCTGCCCACTTGCCAGCAGCTCCCTCCATCCCAGGAGCCCAGCCCAGCTCAGCAGCAGAGGCCCAGCCCAAGGCACCACTTTCTCTGCCCCTCTGGGCTCCCTCCAGGTGTCCCTGGGGCTCCAGGGGAACCTGCTGGGAAACAGGCTGAAGTCATCACTCATGTTCCCTCCCTTAACTTCTCTCCTGGAGTGTCATTACTCCTATTAGAAAAACAGTTGGGCATGAGAATCACTTTTTTGTCCCATCATTAGACAGGACACCCAGGAAGGTGACCGGGAAGGATCTAATTTCTGCAAGCTGGGAGGATGTGTTCTGTTGAGTGAATTGAGGCATTTCATCCTGGGTCCTTAGCCCTGGGGCTAGTAAGACATGCAGCTCTCTTTTGTCTGTGTCTTGTCTCTGCTCTGAAGCAAAGCCTTTGGACCCACGACGTCATGGACACTTGGTACCAGGGTTCCTTATGGCAAATATGAGCTCCACTGGTTCCACAGCTGCGTTGCTTCAGCCCAAATGTGCAGCAGTGCTTTCAGCCGGGGGCATAGACAGGATGAGTGGAATGTTAATGTCGGAGATGGAGCTGTTATGCTGATGGAATAAACTGCCAAGGCATGGTGGCAGAGTTCAGGACAGCTGCTTTTCAAGGACAGCATCCTCCAAGCTCAGCAAGGGTCCAGATCGAAACTCAGTCAAAACTTGAAAGGCAATTGAAGGGCACCATAAGGAGTGTTTACTGCTTCAGGAACAGTTAAAGGAAAAACAAAGATCCTGTGTGGCCACTGCTGAATTTAGGAAGAGCAGGTGTAGATAGATGTGAGAATCTCTGTGTCCTCTTTCCTCAGACTTCCCCAGCAAGGACTCCCAGGCCTTTGTGCCTTGAGGTAGAACCCTGGAGGAGACCAGGCAGCAGTGGATGGGGACCAAGTCAGGGGTGCCTTGAACAATCAATCTTTTACCAGTCTGTGGGACAGGAGGGGCAGCATCCCAGGGAGCTGAGTGAGCAGGACAATGTCACAGCGAGGCCACTCTCCAGCATCTTTGATAGGTCACGAAGACTCTGGGAACTCCCTGATGACGGGCAGCACCTGTACAATGCATACACCTTTCCAGAATGCCCAAATGATGAGCAGGGGAATCAAAGGTTGTGCCCCAGTGTGTGTGCACTCGGATCCCATTTCTCGGTGTCTGAAAGAGAAGGGGACTGGATTTACCCAGGGGAGCTTGTTCCTGGCCATCCTTTTTGCTTTCTGTGATGAAAGGACAGGATTGCTGGATGCAGGGAGAGCAGAGATGCTCTTTTACCTGGAAGTCATCAAGGCTTTCAGCATCATCCCTCCAGAAATTTCTTGTGTCCAAGTCAGGACAGTATGGGCTGCCTGGGTGGATAAGTCGTTGAGTAAAAAAACACCTGGAGAGTAGTTGGGCTTGGAGGAGTGTGGTACATGCGTGGTGCTCTGCCTGGAGGCATCTAGCTAGTAGGGTCCTGCAGGGGTCTAGCTTGCAACCTGCCCTGTTTCACACCTTTTGAGTGACCTGGAGGATAGGAGAGAGTACTTTTTGATACCATTTGTAGAAGACATCCCATTGCAGAGAGCCGGGCAGGGCTGGAGGACAGGGCTGCCATCCCAAAGGACATAGACAGTCGAGGGGGATGGGCCAATAGGAACCTCATGATAGCCAATAAAGATTCAACCAAAGTCCTGCTCCTGAAGTAGATGTAGGCTCTGAAATATCCTAGGACAGGGACTGGCTAGGTGGGTAGCAGCTCCACAGGAAAGGGTCTGCTGGTCTTTGGGTTCCATTAGGCAAAAGATAAGCCATCAGCAAAGATGGCCAACAACAGCCTGGGCTGCGTGAGCAGGAGCAAAGCCAGGGCAAGTGATTCTCTCCCTCTGCTCAGCACTTGTGACACCACATCCAGAATACTTGCCCAGGTTTTCTTTCCCCGCAGTGCCAGAGAGACATTGTCAAGCTGGAGGATCCGCAAAAGTTCAGTGGAGGGCCACAGAGACGGTCAAGGCTGGAGCACTGGTCCTGTTAGGAGAGGCTGAGGGAGCTGGGCTTGTTCACCCTGGAGAATGGAGGGCTTTGTGGGGAGGATGGAATAGACTTGCATTGCTTACGGTGAGGTTCCCAAGAAGACGCTGTGGTGCAAGGCAGGAGCACAGGAGGCAATGAGCTGAAACACGAGGGGGTCAGGCTCAATACAGGGACAAACTTTTGCAAGGTGAGGACAGCCAGACATGGGAAGCCATTTCCCAGAGAGTGTGCGCTGCCTCCATCCCTGGAAGTTTGTCAGACCCATGTGGATAAAATCATGAGCAACCTGGTGTGACCCTGCTTTGAGCAGGATGTTTCCTACAGATATCTAGCAAGGTCCCTTCCAGCCTGAATGACGCTCTCATTCCTCACCCTTCATGTCCTCAACACTACGGAAAGCCCTCAGGTTCCCTCTGACTGTGGAAATAATTCACATCAGCTACAAGGCAGCAGCACAGGCACCACAAACAGTCCCGATGCCATCCCTGGCCTCATCTTTAAGTTACTGCTTCCCTTTTCCCCCCTCTCAAATTCTTCACTGTTCTCATTCTCACACCTTCCAAAAAGGCCAGCCTACCCTGGCTGGCTGGGGTGGAGTGCATTGTCTTCATAGCAGCCTGTAGGGTTCCATGTTTTGGATTTGTGACCAAAACTCTTTTAGCTATTGCTGAACAGTGCTTAAACAACAGGAAGGCCTTTTCATGCTGTTTCTCATGCTTCCCTTCCAATGAGTGGGCTGGGGTTGGGCAAGAAGTTTGGAGAGAACTCAGCCAGGACAGCTGACCTCAAATGACCAAAGGGATATTCCGTATCACAGGATATCACACTCAGCTATATAAGATCAGGGAAAGGAATAGGAAGGGGGGACATTTGTGGTTATGACATTTGCCTTCCCAAGTCACTGTTAGATGTGATGAAGGCCTGGAAGGTTTCCTGGAAATGGCTGAACATTTCCCTGCCAATGGCCTGAATTCGTTTTTCGCCTTGCTTGTGAATGCAGCTTTGCTTCACTTATGAAACTTCCTTAATTCCAACCCATGAGCTTTTCTCACTTTTACCTTTCCAATTCTCTTCCCCAGGCTGCTGTTGGGGGAGTGAGCAAGTGACTGGGTGGCTGATTAGTTACTGGCTGGGGTCAACCCACCACACTTGTTAATCCTTTCCACATTGGCCATGCTTGTCTTCTTTTAGATCCTCCTGTGGTGTTTCTGAGATGGTTGCTGAGGTACTTTCTACCTTGGGCAGCAAATCCATGAAACAGGTCACCCCTTACATTACCTGTAGTGTCCTGCAATTGCTCACGGTGTTATCTTGTCAGAGTGTCGGGCATCTGCACACATACCATAACATCTGAGCCACTGCCTTGCAGTGTTCCCAAAGAGAAGAGATTCAGCTGAAGCTGAGGGTCTCAACATCAGGCACTCATGGGAGCACAATTCAGTCACTGGCAGCCAGGAATGTCACCTTTATTAATTTCTTCTCCTCCCAAGACCTGAGCAAGTGATGGGGAGAAAGGAAGAAAGGAGAGGGTTCCTCACTGCTTTTGCAGTCCACACACAGAGCTGAATTTTGTCTTACTATCAAAGGTTTAATCCAGGTTACTTTTGCTACCAAGCACGATTTTTTGAAAGTGTTCAGACATTGTGTTTGTCTCTTTTAAGGTAGTCTAGAAAAGCATCATCCAACATAAATAGCTGTCCTACAGACATGTGTGGAGAAGAGGTGAATTTTACTCATGAAGATTATTAACTAAGGAGTGCAAACCCCAAATTAACCTAACGGCACTGAGGCACCTACATGCTGCTATGGATGTCATAGATTCACATGACACAGGATGAGTGACACACCTAAATGAGGCATCTGGCAGGCTGGCTGGTGCTGTCAATGAAGAAAATTAAATGGTATTGGAGAGCAATGAGGTAAGTCAATGAAGAACTGAATCAAGAGCTTGCTGGAAAGAGCCAAAAGGCTGGGTCTGGGTGAAAGCTACACCATTCTCTGGGGGTAAGGTACGGAGTTCGGACGGCTTCCCTGGCGGCTGATTCTCTGGACCTGCCCCACACAGCAGCCAGGTTTCTCAGCAGGGCTTTCCATTTCCCCTTCCCGAAATGACCATGTCTCTCCATTCAACATCCATGGACCCCTACCTACCACTTGAGAAAGCACATTTTGTTGAGAGGAAGACCTCCCTGAGGCACATCTGTCCTTGAGTTCCATGGGCTCGTGCAAGGCTTGGGGTGGAGCTTCTTTGGTGCTGACATTTCTGTTGCAGGGCACCCTCTGGGCCCAGCTGTACAAGCACTGCAGTGACAGGGCTGTGCCTGGGCACTGAGCCCTGCCTGAAAAGATGAGGGAACGAACACCAACATTTAAAGAAACTGTGAGCACATTTTCCATCAGCTGAAATGCACTGAACAGTTTTCATCCATAGACAATACTTTCCCGTGATGCCAACATGGACATTTCCAGCCCAAGTACTACACTCAGGAGAAGAAATACTCATCTCCCCTGTTACACCCCTGACCCTGCTCTGCCCAGTGCACTGTGTATTGCCTCTCAGCACTCTTTCACATCTTTCCACACGTCCTGCTTGAACTGACCACTTCTAAAGGCATCTTTTCAGCAGGCTGCCTGGGCGTATGCATTTCCCACTGTCCATCCAGCTTTTCTCCTCCCATTGGTCTCTCCCCATTCCCACATCTCTCAGGTCCCCAGGTGCTGCCCTGAGCTTCAGGCGGTTTGAAGCTTGCCTTGTCCTTCAGCAGGCTGCCTGATGGCCTCTTGAGCCATCTCCTCACTTGTGTTTCTACCTGTTTTCCCATGTATCTCACTGAAAGTGTTCCACTAAGGTTACCGACAGTGGGAAGTGGACTTCAGTGGAGGAGTTTTTTCCTGGGAGGTAAGAAACATTCTTCTGTGAGTGTGTGCAGCTGGTTCTCCAAAGAAAGCAGATGAGAATGTGTGCAGATGAGCTGAAGCTCTGAGCTACAGTCTTTAGTGGAAAGAGCTTAGAGTTGAGAAATCCTGATGCAAGACCCAGGTGGCCACTGAGAGAAATGACTGGGGGGCAAGGCGGGGCAAGGATGATGATGGGACACGGGACAAAGATGGGCTGTACAGTGTCTGACAGAAACAACCTTACGCTTCCTACATCTGCAGACTTCATCAGGAGATATTCTGGATGAATATGAACTGGAGAAGGCTGATCTCACTTGTTCTGTAAGCAGAAAAATAAAGAAAACTGGAATAAAAAGAAAAGCTGATTTATTGTTCCTTCTTATTTAAATCTTCTCTCCTTGGCTACATTCTGGAAATTTCTCAAATTAGCCACAGAAGACTTGAAGAACCAGGAAAATGATGCACAGAGACATGGCTTGATAGGGTGTCAATGTCAATGAGCTCTCTGGTGCCATGTTCCTGAACGGCAAAGACTGAAAGAATGAACAAGCCTCTAAAGAAGTGGAAGGCAGAAGCAAACACCAAGTTTCTGAGGGCGCTGGGGGCCCCACTGAGGGCCAACACTGACAAGGCCATGAAGGCAATGACCAGTCAATGATGTGTTGGTCCCTGGGGGCTCATCAAGCAAAAACTGGGAGACACTGGTTGCAGATGCAAAGGCCATGTGCTGGTGGCTCTGAGGCCAGGTAAGCTCTTGGTGTTTGTTTATGATCAGAGTGGCCAGGCCCTGACCCCCAGGACCTGGTACAGGAGGTCCTTCATGCCTTGCTCGGGACTCTGCCTAGGGTCAGTGTGAGTGGGGGCTGTGGCAGGGGCAGGAGGCAGGTGGGTGGCAGATTCTGTTTCTTGAATGACAAAGCTGTGATTTTCCGGAGATGTCCCAATGCATGTGAGTTCACAACAACTATCTGGTTTCGTAGATTTGCTATTTAGAAGCCTTACCCTTGTACGTAAGGAGGATGTCAAAGCGAAAGCTTCCATAGGCTTGAGAGTTGCAGGGATGGGTAGCAAAAGCAAAATGAGCTGATAGAGGCTTAGAGGGCCATGCGGAATTGACTATTCAAAATCAAGCATTTGATTCACTTTGCCTCTTTGCTTTGACATCTTTTCACTTTGACCACACTCCTGAAATCTCTCTAATAAGCCACGTAAGAACTGAAGCCTAAAGGAAAATTCTGTCCAGAATTGGCTCCTTGTGGTGCTTTGTGTGGCAATGAGCCCTCTGGTGCCGAGTACCTGAACTGCAGCTCCTGAAAGACTGACCAAGCCTCCAGAGAAGTAAAAGAAGCACAGCTGAAGGTTTCGGTGGGTGTTAGCAGGCCCTGCTGAAGGCCATCGCTGAAGAGACCATGCAGGGAATGAGCAGACAAGTCTCCTGTCCCTGGGGGATGGTGAAGCAGGGAGTCGGAGGCACTTGGGACAGGAGGAAATTTCAATGTGGAGATCACCGTGAAAGCCCTTGATGTGCTTCGCCAAGCAGGATGGCCAAGGCCTGACTCCCATTTCAGAGATCCTTTCCCTCTTGTGATGCTCTGAGCTCTTCCTGGGGCATTGTGATATGGGAGTGTGTGACGGCAGGCGCAGGTCAGTGGTAGGACACCTGCCAGGCTCTATGGAGGGTGGGCGAGGAGGAGGCAACAAGGCGCTGGAGCTGTAAGGACCTCATGTCCTCTCATGGGTCTCAGTGGAAGAGACAGAAGCCATAGCTGAGTGGACAAGGGTCCCAGTTCTGTTGGGGTGTCAAAGCCCCACCAAGGCCCTTGGCCATCCCCACCACAGCTACACTGTCCTGTGCCTGTGCCTGCTTCCTTGCTTCCAGCACCAAGCTCTGTGTCTCTGGGCATTTGCCAATGCCTCTGAGTTCCCCACAACCCATCCCGTTTCTTCCAAAGCCTTGCTAATGCTCCTTTCTCACCCAAGAGTTCCAAGGCCCAGACATGCGAGAATCCTCTGTTTAGCTCCACAGCCCAGCACTCAGATGCCCATTCTCCTTCTGCTGCTGCCTCCAAATCAAGACTCAACCTATTTCACTTCAGCATGACAGCCCCCGACATGTCAAGTCTTCTTCCTGCCTTCAATGCACTCACTGCTGCACCTGCACTGCTCTCTCCCTGCATGCCCATGTGTCTCACCAATCCTTCCTCTTCCCCTGCAGTGGTGGGACCTCACCCCAGGAGGGCTGTGCATCCGCCAGGCTCAGGGAGGTTTCCTGACACCCACCCAAGTGTGAGGAGTGGAGGAGGGGAGGAGAGCCAGGTCAGGTCATGGGGCACGACTGAGCACAGACACCCCAAGCAGTGGGCGTTCCCCATCTGTCAGGCTGAGCCATGCACAGGCGATGGAAATGCCTGTATCATCCCTGATTTGCACAGGAGGGGCCTTCCTTCCTGCCATCTTCCCAGGACAATCTTCTTCTTCTTCCTCCTCCACCCACAGACATCCACTGCTTTCCATTGCTGGCTTCAGACATGGTTTTAAGGATTCACTAACACCATCAGCCACCCCCTTTCTTTCTCACCGACATCCCCTGACCCTCTGTCCCAGACCTACACATGGCCAATCACTGCTGCTCAGGGCCACTCATAGATACTGCCGCTTTTAAGGAAATCACAGAAACACCTGAAGGATTATTGATGCATTATCGACAGAAGACGCACTAGGTTTGCATCTCAAGAAATGGGATGCCAGAGGCCAAGGGAAGGATGGTCTGCGCACTGTCATGGGATTTGAGAACCTGAAACGTGCTCTCTTCTCCCTGTCTCCTGGACATCTAAAGAGGACTCACACTTCTCTGCACTTCAATTTCAGGCGTTCCTGGGAATCTCAGGAGGCATGGCATACCGATTCCTGGGTTCAAGGAGCTGGTCAAATGCCTTTTCTCTCTTTCCGCAATGATGGCTTCAATGCCAGGCTCATTTGTAGACTCTGTATGTGGGTGCTGACATTCCTTGAGCAACTGGCTCTGAAAGGATTAACATGCTAGGCTGTTATTCTTGGAGATTATAAGGACAGTAAAAAAGAAGTTGGCATTGGGCAACTGAAAATGGAAGCAAAAGATGTGGTGAGGGCTGTTTGGGGACACCTGTGAAGCAGCCCTCAACCTGATGTGAATGACTTCTGGGGTCAGGGAGAACCTGAGCGCTCTCCCAAATTGGAAACCATGAAGGGGAAGGAAGGACAGCATCATTCAGGCTGGAAGGGACCTCGGGAGGTGTCTGGACCAACCTCCGGCTCAAAGCAGGGTCAGACAGAGTACTCAGCCTTTATCCAAACACACTGTGGTCACGTTCCAAGATAGAACCAGTGCATGCTCCCTGGGAAACAGCTTCCAGCACTTGACTCTCCTTCTGCTGGGAAAGTTTCTCCCTCTATCTAGCCTGACCTTCTCTTGTTTCAGCCCATTGCCTCTTGTCCTTGTGTCATGGACATGAGCCTGACTCCGTCTTCCTGGGAACTGTGCGATGCTGCTACATGTTTCCCACAAGATCTTCTCTACTCCTGTCTGAACAAGCCCAGCTCTCTAAGCCTCTGCTTCAGCAGAGCAAGTTCTCCCACCCTACTGACCTTGGTGGCCCTCCACTTTCCTGGCTCCAGTTTGCCCAGGTCTCTCTGGCATTGTGGGATGTCAAAACCTAGGAAAATATTCTGGCTATGGTGTGAGAAGTGCTCAGCAGACTGGCTGTGCTCCGGCTCCTACAGCCCAGGATGCTGTTGGCCTTCTTTCCTGATTGCTCTTCTTTTGCCTAATGGAACCCAAGGACCACCAAAGCCTTTCCCACAGAGCTGCTGCCCACCTGGGCAGTCCCTGCCCAATGTCGTTGCATGGGCTTAGTTGACCTCAAGGGCACAACTTACTGCCTATCCTGAGGTTCCTATTGGCCCATCACTCCAGCTTCTCTTTGTTCTTTGGGATGGCCACCCTGCCCTCCAGTGGTCTGCTCTCCTCAGTGTGGTGTCTTCTACAAATGTTATGAAAAAGCACTCTCTCCTGTCCACTGAGTCATTAAAAACACATTAAACAGGGCAGGTGGCAGGACAGACCCCTGCAAGACCCTACTAGCTAGGTGCCTCCAGGCAGAGTACCAGACCCAGATAAAGGCCTTCTGAGACCAACAATCTGTCTGCTTATTTACCCATCTCCACACCCACCCAGGCAGACCAGAATATCCTAACTTGGGCACAAGAATATTGGGAGGGTGAGGGGGGTGATGTTGAAAAGTTCACTGACTTCCAGGTCAAAAGACAACCACTGCTCTCCCTGGGTCCAGCAATCCTGTCCTTTCAGCACAGAAAGCAAAAAAGACAGTGAAAGACAAGCTGCCCTGGGTAAATCCTTCTCTTTTAGACACCCAGAAACAGAATTCGAGTGAACATGACCTGGGGCACAGCTGTTTGCTCCTCTGCACATCCTTTGGGCATTTTGAAAGGCGCGTGCAACATTTGCACTTTCCCCATTGTCAGGGAGTTCCCCCAGTCTCCACGACCTTTGAAAGATGATGGAGAGTGGCCTTGCTGTGACATGGGCCTGCTCACTCAGCTCCCTGGAATGCTGCCCCTCCTGTCCCATAGACTGGGAAGGTTGGAGTTTGCTCAAGTGATCCCTGACTTGATCCCCATGCACTGCTGGTTGACCTCCTCCAGAGTCCTGCCCTGAGTCACAGAGGCCTGGGAGACCTTGCTGGGGAAGTCTGAGGCAAAGAGGACACCGAGAATCTCACATCTATCTACACCTGCTCTTCCTAAATTCAGCAGTGGCCACACAGTAACTCCGTTTTTCCTTTAACTGTTCCTGAAGCAGTAAACACTCCTTATGGTGCCCTTCAATTGCCTTTCAAGTTTAGACTGAGTTTCGATCTGGACCCTTGCTGTGCTTGGAGGATGCTGTCCTTGAAGAGCAGCTGTCCTGAGCTCTGCCACCATGTCACAGCTCTGTCTGCTCAGGAACAGCTCCAGCTCCTCCTGCCTGTGCCCCTGGCTGAGGGCACTGCTGCACATTTGGGCTGAAGCAACAAAGCTGTGGAACCAGGCAAGATCTGACTTGCTGTAAGGAACCCTGGTACCAAGTGTCCAAGACCCCATGTGTGCAAAAGCTTTTCTTCAGAGCAGAGGGATGGCGTGGAGAAAAGAGAGCTGCATGTCTTCCAGCACCATGTCTAAAGACCCAGCATGAAATGCCTGTTTCATTGAACTGAGGATAAGTCCCCAGCTTGAAAACATTAGATCTTTCCTGGTCCCCTTCCTGGGTGTCCTGCCTAATGATGGGGAAAAAAAAAAGGGGGAGGGATTCTCATGCCCAAGTCCTTTCCTGAAAGGAGAAATGACACTGCGATAAGCAAGTGTCTCCCCGCAGCTGAGGAAGGGAACATGAGTGATGCCTTCAGCCTGTTTCACAGCAGGTTCCCTTGGAGCTCCCGGGACACCTGGAGGGAGCCCAGAGGGGCAGAGAAAGTGGTGCCTTGGGCTGGGCCTCTGCTGCTGAGCTGGGCTGGGCTCCTGGGATGGAGGCAGCTGATGGCAACCAGGCAGCACTGCAGAGAGACAGCTCTGCCCAGGAGCAGCTCCTCTGCAAAGTGCTGAAAAACAGTTTTGATAAACCTTTCTGGCTGTCGGAGGGAAAAAGAAAAGAAGATTTGAAAAGCAGCAGAGAAGAGGGGAATAAACAAAGGAAAAACCTAAGAGCATAACAGGATTGAAAAAGATGGGGGGGTAGGGAGGCGGAGAAGGGAAATTCATTCAGTTGGGGGATAAAAAATACCTCGTAAAGCAAACAAATGAAGAAACTAAATAAACTAATAGGAAATTGAGCCGTCTCTCTCCTGTGGTGTTTGGTTCTTTGTTTCTTTTTCTGTTTTTCTTTTCTTTCCTGTGGAACGAAGCCTGGTTTGGTAAGGAGTTCATCCTTACCAAGTCAAGAATTTATTATCTGAGGGCTTGGAAAGTTTGAATTCTTGGTGCAGTGCTTCTTTCCAAACAGCCTTCCCCTATGCGGGCCATCTCCTTCCTGTCCTGCTGGTTTTGCTCACAAAACCTACACAAGCCTGAAAACCTCAGACCCATCGGGCTCTGTGCAGCTTAGCTGAGATGGGCCAACAAGCCCACATCAAAGGAAGGGGCAGAGATCCTGACACAGGTCTCGCTTCCCGAGAAATATCACAGGGAAAGGAGGAATGTCAAAGGAGGGTAGCAGGTAAGAAGGCAGGCAGGCCAGGAATTAAAAAACAGCCAAATCAATTGAAAAAATTGAAAATCGAGGTGAAATGTGACAAACCACTGACATGAATCTATGATGTGCTGGGAGCATTAGCGGGGGGAAAGAGAAGCCCAGCAGACTTTGTGTGAAGCACCATCTCCTTTCCTCCCACAACCCCTAAAGAACAGTCTATCAGGGCTCCTTTCAAGGCTCCTGTAAAGCCTTTGTGGGTGAGCTGGGAATGCCATTTGTGCTGAGGCACTTCCTCCAGACTGAAGGAGTCTCCGATTTTTCTTCCCCTTTTGTGGAGAACATTTCTAAGGCCTTCGGTATGTTCCCCGAGGAGTCATGGCCTTGGGTGCTAAAGGGTTCCTCAGCAGAGCAGCTCTGAGAGGGTGAGGGGAGATTAATGACAATGATAGCTGGTAGCTCGGTGACCTAATCCCTGCAGAAGTCGAGACCCATTCTGAAAAGTATTCTGTGAGGGAGAAGCACCAAATCTTAAAAGGTGCTGCCAAGAGATGTTTAACGGTGAAAGCAGCTTCTGTGGAGTGACTTCCATGCTACCCGCCTTGTCTTTACAATGTTGGACACCTAAAGGATAGGTGGTTTTTAGTGTCAGAGTAATCTCCTTAGTTTTCCTGGGGTTTGCCAATGAAGCTGAGGACACAGTTCAACTTATTGCAGAAATGGATTTCTAAAGGTAGAGGAGAGGAGTCGATTCCTCTTCTGCCCTTGCAAGGGGAGCCCTGACTGACCAATCGACACCTGGCCTCTTCATTGCAGACCTCTGGGAGATTTGCAGAGATCATTCCTTGCTGTCTAGGGGCCACCTGACTGTCTCCTTCCAGTCCAGAAGGAAGCCGATGTCCTGAGGGTTTGGTGCTAAAACTGGCAACATTGTGAAGGCCTCTCTGCCCATCGTAGTGCATCTGAAATAGGACAAGGTATCTCTCTTTGGGTGGAATTGTTCCTCTAAAGCTGAGAGAGAGGAATCTCATTCTTCAAGGCTTTGGGAGTCTCCTTCTTGATGGTATTGAAGAAGACTTTCCTTCTCCCTGAGTACAGATAGCCTCTTACTCCCCCTTTCTCCACAGCGCTCATGAAAACAAGACCTCCTTTGCACTCCGTGTCGGCAGGCCAGCCCCATCCTCTGGCGCTGTCTGGCAGAGCACAAGCCTCTGCCCGTGGATTTCTTCCTGATCTCCCGACTTCACAGTGGACTGGATGACCCTGCACTTGTCTAAGCTGGGCCCCAGATCACTTCTCCTTTCAACCCATTTCTTCATTTCCCAGTGCAGGCAGGGGGTGTAGAGCAGGGGCTGATAGAACCCACTCTCCCTCCATTTCATATATACAGTTTATGTTGCTGTAGGCATGATAGTCAAGAGAAGGTTTAAAGGGAAATTGGAAGGAGGCCACTGCAGTGGCTCTGCAGATCGGTAGAAGAGATGTTTCCCAAATTATCAAAGAATCATAGAATCGTTGAAGCTGGAAAAGACCCTTTAAGGGTCTTTAAAGTCCAACCGTTAACCTAGCGCTGCCAAGTCCACCACTAAACCATGTCCCTAAGCACCATGTCTACCTGTCTCTTAAGTACCTCCAGGGATGGGGACTCAACCACTTCCCTGGGCAGCCTGTGCCAGTGCCTGACTACCAATTCGGAGAACTAATTTTTCCTTTGCTCCAATCTAAACCTCCCCTGGTGTACCTTGAGGCCTTTTTCTCTTGTCCTATCGCTTGTTACTTGGGAGAAGAGACTGACCCCCACCTTCCTACAACCTCCTGCCAGGTAGCTGTACAGAGCGAGAAGGTCTCCCCTCAGCCTCCTTTTCTTCAGGCTAAAAAACCCCAGTTCCCTCAGCCGTAAGACCTGTTCTCTAGACCCTTCACCAGCCTTGTTGCCCTACTCTGGACATGCCCCAGCACCTCAATGTCTTGCTTGTAGTGAGGCGCCCAAAACTGAACACAGGATTTGAGGTGCAGCCTCACCAGCGCCGAGTACAGGGGGATGAGCACTTCCCTGATCCTGCTGGCCACACTATTCCTGATACAAGCCAGGATGCTATCGGCCTTTTTGGCCACCTGGGCACTCGGCCAGCTCACATTCAGCTGGCTGTTGACCAACACCCCCAGGTCCTTTTCCTCTGGGCAGCTCTCTAGCCACTCCTCCCCCAGCCTGTAGCGTTGCATGGGGTTGTTGTGACCTAAGTGCAGGACCCGGCACTGAGCCTTTTGAATCTCATACAGCTGGCCTCAGCCCATCGATCCAGTCTGTCCAGGTCCCTCTGTAGGGCCTTCGTACCCTCCAGCAGAACAGAACTTCTTCCCAACTTGGTGTTGCCTGCCAACTTACGGAGGGTGCACTCGATCCCCTCATCCAGATTGTTGATAAAGGTATTTGACGTGCGGAAACAGACTCCACAACCCGTTAGGTTGTAAAGTAGGTATGTTTATTCAGCGCTGGGCAGCACGAGGGGTCATCCCGCCAAAGTCGTGCGCGCCCACGTGCTGGCTTGTCGTGGATTTATACAATAAAGTGTTACATATACATAAGGTTTCCCAATACGCCTAGACATATGCATGACCTGTCCCCGCTTCATATTAAAATTAACCCCCAGAGGTCATTTCCATAAACCCCTCCCAACTGCGCTTGCGCGATGCCTCCTGGTGGTGGTTGCAGGGGGTCGTGGGGATGAAGGCTGATGACTCTTCTTCGTCACCGCTGGTAACCCCTTGTTCTTGCGCAGACTCAGTTGCTCCTTGACTCTTGTCCAAACTGCAGGGTCGGTTTCAGCTGGTTTTTAGGACAAGTTTCTGTTCTTATCAGGAACTGTCCTTCGCTGAGAGATTGCAAGACTCCTTACTTCAATAGTCTTTTGTATAATAGTTACAACTTTTTATAGTTACACTCTAAAGCCCCCTTTCATTCCCCCCTTTTCTATATAGTTAGTAAATTCTTTTACTATAGTTTATTTTAATATAATGTTTCTCTATCTAATGTCTTCTCAAGATATTTGTTAGATTCTAGTTTTCGTCGAAGTTGATTCTTTTTCCATTCGCTGTAGGAATCCCTTGTGCTCTGGAAATACCACCAAGCACACCGAATTATTACACACAGGGTCATAGACAGAATTGCAACTATAATTGTCACAACAAACAATTGTTTCAACCATGCTAAGTTTGGTAACCAAGATGTTAGTTTTTCTATTAAGTCACTAAATCCCCAAGATGTGTTATCTTGGGCCACTTCATGCAAGATTTTGGTTTTTTCCCAAATTTGAGATAAATTCTTTTCAATCCTTTTGTCTTGGTTAACATAGGTACAGCAGTGTTCACCAAGAACTGTACATAAACCTCCTTCTTTAGCAAAAAGCATATCCAGCCCTAGCCTGTTTTGAAGTGTTACTTGTTTTAAGGAAGAAATTTCTTTCTGTAGAGCCGTGAGCGCATCAGCTGTAGCATTATTGATAATTTCCATTGTAGCTGAAATGTTAACTAAGGCTTTTTCTAATTCACTAACTCCTAACCATGGAAGAAACCACCTCGCAAAGCTATGAAACCTGGTTGGCTTTGTTATTAAAGGGTTCAGTTTCCTTTTGATTGGATGGGTTATAGGTTTCATATAGGTGCGTAATAGGCCAAGCGTGTGTAAACTGGTTACGTCTTGTGCAATAGTAACATTAGGAACTATGGTCCCTACAGCACATTGGCCCTTCCACCCTAGAGGCAATACCTTATATCCCCATTTTCCACAGATCCAATACCATCCCTGACCTACAGGAGTTGGCCAGCCTTTGGGGATATGGCTGGTGTTTCTCCGAGGTTGTTTGCTATTCCATATATTTGCACCTCCATACTTGATGTAACTAGTGCAATTGGAGTAGGCCCCAACAAAACTCAAAATTCTACAATGTCTGTCTGTGCTATTCCCTCCTGTATTCTGTGTGGTGTTTTCTAGGTAGCACCTCTGGACACAAGGTACTCTTTCAGTCTCGTTCCAGAGTAGGCTTAAATCTATCTGCCATTCGAGATTCCTTTTTGGTATTTCTGTATGCTCGGAGAGGGATATATTGTTAAAGGCATTAGCTATCTCTGAAAAACTGGGAAAAATGGTAGCGACCACGGGGTGGCCATGTCTTGCGTTTGTGGGCAAGTGTGAACAAATCCAGCAGTCAGACCAATTTATGGTACTAGCAATTTTGTCATGTAGCTGCAAAAAGGTATTACTCTCCCACGCCCCCAGTCTTCTTATTAGGTTTACAATCAGTGTCATGACAAGGTAAGCTTTCCTTGCTGTACTTGCGCGACTTTCCATGGAGATTTAGGTGCTTTCTTCACTCTGGTGTGATGTATCCAGGCACTCTGCTCTTTGATCTTGATCGCGGTGAAGGAAGTAAGGAGCACCTGGAAAGGCCCTTCCCACTGTGGCTCCAGGGTTTTTTCTGCAAGAGACCTTATATAGATATAATCTCCAGGTTGAATGTTATGTACAGGTCCATCTAAACCTCTACTTCGAGTCCCGATCACAGGTTTTTCAATTTTGTTGAGTTATTTGCTTAATGCTACCATGTGTTCTACTACCTTTGAGGTAAAATGTGGTCCTCTGTCAGAGGATATGGTTGCTGGAACTCCAAAACATGGTATTATCTCTTGCAGTAATGTTTTAGTTACCTCCCGAGCTTTGGCTGTCCTGGTAGGGAATGCTTCTGGCCAACCTGAAAAAGTGCCAGTTAATATTAGCAAATACCTATATCCCCCTTATCTGCGGAGTTTCGAGAAATCTATCTGCCAATTTTAACGGGGAACATTTCCTTTGCTGATATTTCCAAATTTCACATGGTTTTCTACTTTTGGGTTGTTCTTTAAGCATACTTCACATCTATTAACTACAATCTTTAGAGTCCGATATAAATTTCTAGCTACAATTTGAGAGTTGTATAAGGCTTCAGTTCCGCAGTGAGTTTTGTTGTGCTCTGTTTTTATAAGTTACCATAATATGCTAAAGAGAACTATTATTCTGTTATCTTTCAACAGTGCCCATCCTGATGGGCTGATTTCAGCTCCTAAGTTAGTGACCAGCTTTTGATCCTTTTCATCATATTCAATTGTTTCAGGTAGTGGCAAAGATTTTTCAGGATTTATCCTTAATACCTCACCTTGTTCCGCAGCTCGCCTTGCCTCATAATCAGCCAATTTATTTCCCACGTCCCTGTCAGTGTTACCTTTCTGATGTCCTTTGCAGTGCATAATTGCCACTGCTGATGGAAGTTGTACAGCATAAATTGTATCAGCTTGTTTTATACTTTTCCTTTGAGCAGCCAAGAGTCCTCATTCCTTCCAAATTGCTCCATGGGCGTGGACTACACCAAAGGCATATTTTGAATCCGTCCATTTACTCGCAGCCCTTCAGCCAGCTCATACGCTCTCGCTAGGGCAGTTATTTCAGCTCGTTGTGCAGATGTACCCTTAGGGAGTGACTTTGCTTCCACCAGTCGGTCTGTGGTGGTTACAGCATATCCTGCCATGCGAATTCCATTCTTTACGAAACTGCTCCCATCAGTATACCACGTTTGGTCGGCTTCCTCCAGTGGTTCCTCCTTCAAGTTTGGTCTGCTTGCATATACAGTCTCAATAGTTTCTATACAATCATGCACGACAGTCTCCATTTCCTGTTTATTGCTACAGCTCGTTTATAAGGACCCAGCTTCTGGGCCAGAATTCCCAGAGTCACCCCTTGCCTTTACATCTGGTAGGTCCAAAGCTGGAGCCTTCATTAGCTCCAATTTCGGTTCCTTGCAACCATAATTGGCACCAACCTGTCATTCCCAAAAAGGTCCGAGGCTCTTTTACCATGGTCAGTCCTGGAGTCCTGCAGATATAGCTTCCTTTCGGTCATTCCCGAGCTGTCTTTGTCCCTTAGAAATCACGAATCCCAGGTATATTACTTCCTTCTTCAGGATTTGGGCTTTCTGTAATGAGACTCGATAACCACTTAGTCCTAGAAAATTCAACAAGCTCACAGTCCGTTCCTTACACTTTTCATCCTTTTCTGCGGTTATTAAGATATCATCCACATATTGCAAAAGAATCCCATTTCCTGGGGGCCTCTCCCAGGTCTCCAATCCCTTAGCTAATTGATTTCTAATAATGGTAGGGCTATTTTTAAATCCTTGGAGTAGCACTGTCCAGGTCAGTTGGGTTTTTCATCCTGTATCAGGGTTTTCCCATTCGAAGGCAAATAAATTGTGGCTTTCTGGAGCCAAGGTAAGGCAAAAGAATGCATCCTTTAAATCTAATACAGTAAACCATTCATAGGTTTCTTTTAAACTAGTCAGCAGAGGATATGGGTTTGCCACTACTGGATACAAATCTTCACCTATTTGATTTATTGCCCGCAAATCTTGTGCCAATCGATAAGTTTTGCCATCAGGCTTTTTGACAGGCAGAATGGGAGTGTTATATTCTGAAGAGCATTCAGTTAATAGTCCAAATTTTATAAACTCTTCTATAATACTTTTGACCCCTCACCTATCTTCCAATTTCAAGGGGTATTGCTTTAACCAAACTTAAAATTTCAATGTGATTTTCATCTGGTATTTTAAATTCAATTTCCTCATTTCTAAATTTTATTTTGGCATTTAGTTGTTCCAATAGGTCCCTCCCCAGTAATGGTCTAGGAGCCTCAGGCAGGTAGAGAAATTTGTGAATCCCCACACTCTTCCCAATTCTAAATTTTAATGGTCTCCAGAAAAAGCCTTTTCAGCCTGTCCAGTTGCTCTCACATCATTAACATTTTGTTTAACAAGGTTTGATTCAATACAGAGAACGTGGCACCTGTGTCTATTAAAAATTCTACAGGTTTCTCTTCCTTTTCCTAGCTGAACTTTTACCAAGGGTTCCACTAGGGAGGATTCCCTGGTCCCCGTCAATCATTCTCTTGCACTTCTGCCACAGTCTTCAAATTACGTGTCTGCTGGGGGCATTCTTTTTCCAGTGTCTGAACCCTTTACAATAAGCACACTGATTATATTGCAAACTACCCCTTCCTCTACTGTTCATTCCTCTCCCTATTTTCCCAGTTCCTCCTGTTTGCATTCTTTCCAAACTTTGCTGAGCTAACGCAGCCACTGTCTCCTTTCCCAGTTTCCTTCTGTCCTCTCCCTCCCCATTCCGATATACTCGCCACGCTTCCTCCAGCAACTTTCTAAATTCCTTATATCTGGTTCCTTAAGTTTCTGAAGTTTCTTTCTGATATCATTAGTGGATTGTCCCAAAACCAGATACACCAACAGCTGCTGACTCCGGTTCCATAGTAATAAATCTTCTCACAGCAGCCCGTAAGCGATCTAAAAGCTCTGTGGGCGTTTCAGTCTGCCCCTGCTTGATAGCATACAGAGCAGACCAGTTAACTGCCTTTGGGCTACATGAGCTCGGGCTGCCTTTAATACAAGCTGCTTCTCAGTTTCGGTCATCATCTAGCATAAGATCCACATCTTTCCAATCTGGGTCCAAATTCTTAGTAATCCACTCAAACCTTTTCGCAATCCCACTTGGGTTCTGGGTTTCTCTTTCACCTTCAAACACCTCTGTCCAATACTACATGCTGAACAACATTGCTTCAACTTCCCTAACTCTTTCTGATTTTCCTTTTCCAAAGCCAACACCATGGGATCTTGGGGAGCAAAATTAAAACCACAATCTTTCTGCCACTCAGGGTGATTTCGGAGGGTGAAAAAAAAATATCTGCATACATAGCTTCGTCCCATTTTCTCTCCCTCCTTAAAATAACAGGAGTTGCAGCAAGACATTATACTTCATCATCTAATTTATACAATGGCCATCACTGATTACAATACTTAGAGTTTTCTTATTCACATTTCCTTCAGGAGGACCCCCTATGTCCTTCCAGAGATATAAAATACAACCTAATGGAGATTTCTTTGGTATCTTTTTACTTTGCTGGGACCCTCCCATTTTATTGGTCCCAGTTTTCTCCTGTATTCCCACAGTATCTTAACAGTTAGTTCCACGGTCCACACTTTACCACTCAGAAGGTTACAGAATTACTGTTTTACATCCTTACAACCTTTTTCTTTCGCTTCGTCCGTCTCCGGCCGTTTCCCTCGCGGGACAACGAAACCGCGGATCAGGACTCCGCGCTCACTTCACAGTGATGCTGTGTCTCAAACACACATACACACAAATTTTTACATACAATACATACAATACATACATACAATACATACAGTACGAACATATAATATATGCAATACCCAGGTAAATGAAACAGATAATTATTGCTCCAGTTGATATCCCTTCAGCAGCTGCAAAGATTTAAATACTTTTTGTGAGAGGTCCGCTTACCCTTCTGCTTCTTATGCAGTCATTAGCAGGTCCGTCCTGGCTCCCGATACCGGGATGCAGCGGTGACCTCAAGATTTGCTCGATCTACCCCCAAGATCGCTAGCGGCCGCTCTATCGGTCAGCAAATCTCCTTGGCCGCTCTATCGGCCAGGGTACCCTCCTCCCCTACGGGGACTATGCTGCACGCCAGACGTCTCTGCGCGGTTTCCCAGCAGCCCCGGCCAAGCGTACGACTTACTGGCCCTTCTTGTAAAACATACCGTTTGATCCGCAGCTTCAGGAGGTTGTTGTCTGCTCCCGCGGTGAGCGGCTGGCAGCGGAGGCTCCTCCGAGGAAGATGCTCGGGGCGCGCCCAGGAGCGTCCGCTCCGCAGTCGGTCCCGCGGTCGAGCAGAGACTCTGCTGCCTGGCTCGCCAAACTGACGTGCGGGAACAGACTCCACAGCCCGTAAGGTTGTAAAGTAGGTATGTTTATTCAGCGCTGGGCAGCACGAGGGGTCATCCCGCCAAAGTCGTGCGCGCCCATGTGCTGGCTTGTCGTGGATTTATACAATAAAGTGTTACATATACATAAGGTTTCCCAATACGCCTAGACATATGCATGACCTGTCCCCGCTTCATATTAAAATTAACCCCCAGAGGTCATTTCCATAAACCCCTCCCAACTGCGCTTGCGCGATGCCTCCTGGTGGTGGTTGCAGGGGGTCGTGGGGATGAAGGCTGATGACTCTTCTTCGTCACCGCTGGTAACCCCTTGTTCTTGCGCAGACTCAGTTGCTCCTTGACTCTTGTCCAAACTGCAGGGTCGGTTTCAGCTGGTTTTTAGGACAAGTTTCTGTTCTTATCAAGGAACTGTCCTTCGCTGAGAGATTGCAAGACTCCTTACTTCAATAGTCTTTTGTATAATAGTTACAACTTTTTATAGTTACACTCTAAAGCCCCCTTTCAGTATTAAACAGAACTGGCCCCAGGACTGAGCCCTGGGGAACACCACTTGTAATCAGCCACAGACTGGATTGAACTCCATTCACCACCACTCTTTGGGTCCAGCTATCCACCCAGTTTTTTACCCAGCAGAGAGTAAGCGTGTCCAAGCCTTGAGCAGAAAGTTTCTCCAGAATGCTGTGGGAAAAAGAGTCAAATGGTGTCAAACACGCAGTTGTGCTGCAGAGCCCTGGCATTTCGCATAGCACTACAGGCCTGTATTTGGCTGTTGAGTAGCTGTCCTGAATTAGATTAGGCAACGTAGGGATGTCCACGGGCGTTGTGCCATTACAGTCCATGGTGATCTAGTATATGCAGCTGATGGAGAAGATGGCTGATGGCTATGGCAATGGCTACATCTGCCCCCCTGACTACCTCAATAGGCTGCCCTGAACATAAGGAGTAGGGAAAAGTTCAGATGTCCTAAATGTGGGCATCTGCTGTTGGCCAAAGGAAGTCCCCTCTAAGCTCAAAGATGATGCCTCCAGATACTGCCCTCTCTGTGAACCGCCGCATTACAGCTTGTAGTTACCTGCACATATCTTGGACCACCTCTGACACCTCAGATGTCACCAGGTGTTTGAGTCTGAACAGCTCACTCCTTGCCTCCATCCCCAGCAATTACCACGGGAGCTGAGACAAGAAGCTCCCAGGCACCAGGTTCCTATTTTGTGTCCACCTGAACGGATGCAAGAGGAATCCCACCTCCTGTGGGTTTGTGGCAGCCGTAGGTGAGAGCTGAGGTCCCTTCCAGCCCCAGGACTACAAACAAAGGATGAGAAGCTTCAGTTGACTCAGCTGAATCCCTTCCCTCAGCAAGGGTAAAGGAGCTCTGTCACTGTCCAGGTTTCCTGTCCCATACCAGAAGTAAGGAACGGTGATTCTCATGCCCAGTTCTCTCTCTGATAGGAGAAATGACTCTGCTGGAAAGAAGTATCTCTCCAGAGGTGAGAGAGGGACCACAAGTTATTGCTTCAGTCTCTTTCACAGCAGGTTCCCCTGGAGCCCCAGGGACACCTGGAGGGAGCCCAGAGGGGCAGAGAAAGTGGTGCCTTGGGCTGGGCCTCTGCTGCTGAGCTGGGCTGGGCTCCTGGGATGGAGGCAGCTCATGGCAAGTGGGTAGCATTGCAGAGAGACAGCTCTGCCCAGGAGCAGAGCTCCTTTGCAAAGCGCGGCAGGTCACTGCCTGCAGGCACCGAGGGGTGAGGAGATAAGTAATAGAGATGTTAAAGGCAGTCTGGCATGGGAGGACAGGTGAGAGCTCACTGGGGGAGAGTTCTTCACAGCCCTTGACACGGTAAGTCTCTGGCTGCAGGGCGATGCAGATGGGCTCCTGGAAGTGTCTCCAAGACCTGCACATGCCACAGCGGATAGGACCTGTCAGGACGGCTCTCCTGGTTTTTCCGGTGTGGAGGAGGATGACATGCTCTGGAGCAGAGCTTTCCTGCTGCACCATCAGAGGGACAGGACATCACAACTCTCCTGGAGACGGCTGCAGGGGTGTGAAGCCAGGCCTGCAGGCAGGGGTGTCCAGGGCTGTTCTGGGCAGTGTCCCTTGTGCCCCAGGGGGCTGTGTGCCGGGGCAGGGACTCTGCTGCCTGCCAGGGTCAGTGCCCAGCCTGCCTGGGGTGCTCCCCCTGGGACTGTGGGAAGCTGTGGGTGGAAGGAGAAGGCCCAGCAGGGCAGGGCAGGGTGCTGCATGGGTCAGGGTCGCTCACAGCTCCAGATCATGCCAGGACATTTCCGAGGGGACTTCTCAAGAGGAAGGTCAAGGTGTGGTTACATGAAAGGGAACAAGTTTGTGCTTTGAGTTTTCTCCTCATGTTTGGCTGGGTGGGCATGAGGAGATGGGAATTTTTTTCTCCACTCTGGAGAAGGCACTGAGACCCCAGTTCTCATTACAACTTTTCTCAGCTGCTCCTTAGGTTCTGCACACACAGAGCTGTGTCTGGGGAGTGCCCTACTGCCAGGAGGTGCCTGCAGGGCAGAGCTGAGCACACAGTGGGTGGGATGGGCTCTGTGAGCACTGACAGGGAGGAGACATGGGGATGCAGAAACAGCTGCTGGCAGGGAGAGCTCCAGGCAGCAGAGGCATGGGCAGGGAGTGAGAGGGAACTTCTACCAGAAATGCCATGGGAGGGGGGATTCAGCATCTCCCTGCCATTCCCTGCAGTGCAGACACCTTCCCCTGGTCTTCTCTCCCACCCAGCAGATACTCCCACCCTTAATGTCACAGGGACTTGATCATGAGCTTCCTTCCCAGCAGCCCAACCACAGAAGAGGAGAAACTGTCAAGTGTCTGACTGCGTCTCCCTGTCCTGACTCCCTTGGCAGGAGTACTTTGGCATTTTCCCCTCTTGTCCCTGCTGCCCTTGTCCTTCCCCTGGCAATCACTGGTGTGGCAGGTGAGGATTAAGGTGCAGCTCAGACAGCAATGCTGCATGTTCTCTTGTGCAGATGGATTCATGGAGCAAGAGCTTCCACGTCACCTCCTAGTATTGGGGCCCTGGGCAGTGCAGTGTATGGGGCTGGGAGGGAGCTTACCCTTCCTTCAGGACACCCTATCTTTTTGACATTCAGCTGCTTCCTTGGGAGGGTGGGGGTGGGTTCTGCTCAGCTGCAGGCTGCCCTCCAGAAGGGCACATCTCTCTGATGGCCTCTCTGTGTTATCTAGCAGCCCCGTGGAGAAGACACCTCGATGCTAAGGGTATGGAAATGCTGCTGAACCGTGTATGCAGGCAGCTGTAATGAGCCCTGCGTGTCCCTGGCTGGGAGGGGAGTGCTGGGATCCTCCTCACGTGCAATGAGACAGGATGAAGGGTCTGGAGATCTGCACTTGGAAATGTGATTCCTCTGCTCTCTGCAGTGTCTCGTTTCTTCTCAGGGAATATGTGAGTGTGATCGTCCTCCAGTTGAAAGAGGTGCCAGCACAGGGCAACTGGGACCAGGACTTATGGACAGACTGGTTCTCCTTGCCTTGCATTAAGGGACAGTCCCTTTTGCCACTCTGGACCCACAAGGTTTCGCTTGGAGTGCTGCAGAAACTCCAAGGATTTCTGCCTTGAAAAGACTCCTCGGGTGTGGTGAGGAAACGATAACAAAATGAACAACATAAAATCCCCACACTGGTGCTCTGCAGTTGGGTTAATTGGACATGACAATGCTGGAAAGCTTTCTCATATCACAAATGGCTTCAATCTGAGATCACCCTGTGTTCCTATTTACCTTTTTCTATATGGCAGGACTGACTCCTGCAGAGCCCCCTGCTCCCAGTGGCACCCTGAGCCAGCACCAGGCCAAGCTCTTGAAAGGGACCTGCTCAAGGTCTTCCTGAACGGGAGAGGCAGGTGGGGGTGTGGGGGGGAAGTGTTTCTATGAAAGTGAATTGGTTGTTCTCAGAAAAGTCTACTGTAACTTGTCACTGTCTTTTCCTCCTTGCACAGGTCCCAAGCCGTGAGGCAGCAGATGTCCAACAACAGCTCCAACACCCAGTTCCTCCTCCTGGCATTCGCAGACACACGGGAGCTGCAGCTCTTGCACTTCTGGCTCTTCCTGGCCATCTACCTGGCTGCCCTCCTGGGCAATGGCCTCATCATCACCACCGTAGCCTGCGACCACCGCCTCCACACCCCCATGTACTTCTTCCTCCTCAAACTTTCATTTCTTGACCTGGGATCCATCTCCACCATTCTCCCCAAAGCCATGTCCAATTCCCTCTGGAACACCAGGGACATCTCCTACGCAGGATGTGCTGCCCAGCTCTTTCTCTTGCCCTTCTTGATGTCAGCAGAGTTTTATCTGATCACTGTTATGGCCTACGACCGCTACGTTGCCATCTGCAAACCCCTGCACTATGGGACCCTCCTGGGCAGCAGAGCTTGTGTCCACATGGCAGCAGCTGCCTGGGGCACTGGGTTTCTCACTGCTGTGCTGAACATAGCCCATACATTGACAATCCCCCTCTGCCAAGGCAATGCTGTGGACCAGTTCTTCTGTGAAATCCCCCACATCCTCAAGCTCTCCTGCTCACACTCCTACCTCAGGGATTTTGTGGTACTTGTGGTTAGTGTCTGTTTAGTATTGGGATGTTTTGTTTTCATTGTGCTGTCCTACGTGCAGATCTTCAGGGCCGTGCTGAGGATCCCCTCTGAGCAGGGACGCCACAAAGCCTTTTCCACGTGCCTCCCTCACCTGGCCGTGGTCTCCCTGTTTGTCAGCACTCTCACATTTGCCTCCCTGAACCCCCTTTACATCTCCTCCCCATCCCTGGATCTGGTGGTGGCAGTGTTGTACTCAGTGGTGCCTCCTGCAATGAACCCCCTCATCTATAGCCTGAGGAACCAGGAACTCAAGGAGTCCATTAGGAAAGTGATTTCATGGATGTTTGCAATATTGAAAATGTTTCCATCACTCTCCACAAATGAAATCTAATGTATCCCAATGCAGGCCTGTACTTTGTTTATTGACTTTTCCTTTCTTATTATTAGCAGTGCCTGTTCTGTTATTTATGCTTGTTACATTCCTACATAATCATTTGTATTCATCTCACTCTCTTGAGAAACAAACTCATCTCTTTCTATCACTGAAACCTATAAATGTGTCAGAGCCGCCTCTCTCACAGCATCTCTGTAGTAAAATGACATTTCTCCCCGATGCAGTTCCTGAAGATTTGGCTGTTCTTCCAAAGCTGATGTCGACAACAGGCCTGGAAATTTTGCCTCAAAAGGGCATGAGTTAAAAGCTCACTGTCACCTTGGTAGCTGTTAGAGAACAAAGGTTGGATTTAGGACACGTCCCTTGTTGTCTGTTGACAGTGGAGATGGTGAATGGTCACTGAGATACTGCCATACCATGCTGTCCCAATGCGTGACAGGGCAGAGGACATCCTCCAGGAGTGGAATCTGGAGCTGCCTGGAGAGCCCGCGACATGTGCATGGACCACGTGTGCCTGGGGTGGTCACTGACTGGAGCCCCACAAAGTGAGAGATCGCCCGAGGTGGAGTCAACCAGAGGGAAAGCACTAAATCCAGGTATCTGCAAGGAAACACAGATGGACACAGCCAACCCTACACAGACCAACTCCAACAGGCCACAGCACCTTGACAGCCACCACACCACCAGCAGCACTTACACAACCATGAGCAACACAACCGTCCCCATCCCATCCCCCTTCTCAGGCTGATGTGAAGGTTGCACGAGTGGTCTGTGCATTCCCAGCAGAACTTACCCGCAGGCTCACACACCCCCACAGTCCCTCCAGTGTGGGCCTGGGCTTTGGGTCTGCCCAGACTCACAGATATTACCCAAGTGGTAGTTCCAGCCCTGGGTCTCTCCAGATCCTGGGGTCCTCCTCCTCCTTGCTAGCCCCACTTGGCCAGCAAAGCATGTACATACATTCACACCCAAACACACACACACACACCAGTGAGCCCAGGAAAGGTAAAAGTGAGACAACTCATGCGCTGACATAAAGATAGTTTAATAGGTAAAGCAAAAGCCGCACACGCAAGCAAAGCAAAATGAGGAATTCACTCACTGCTTCCCACCAGCAGGCAGATATTTAGCCATTTAAAGGAAAGCAGGTCTTTATCACTCCTAACAGTTACTTGGGAAGACAAATGCCATCACTGCAAACATCCCCACTTCCTCCTTCTCCCCACAGCTTTTATTGCTCAGCGTGATGTCCTATGGTCTGGAATATCCTTTTGGTCAGTTGGGGTCAGCTGTCCCAGCTGTGTCCCCTTCCAGCTTCTTGTGTACCCCCAGCCTACTCTCTGGCAGGGCAATGTGAGGAGCAGAAAAGGCCTTGGCGCTGTGCAAGGACTGCTCAGCAATGACTAAAGCATCGGTGTGTTATTAACACTCTCTTCATCACAAATCTAAACCGCAGCACCATACAAACTACTATGAAGATAACTCTACCCCAGCTCAAACCAGTATAATAAGCAGGACAGACCACGGTGATCAGGCACAGGGTTTGGCCAGACCACCACTGACCAGCCACCTCCCCATGGGCACCTGGCCCCAACAATCCTCCTCCTCTCTTCTCTTCACAGGCTGCTTCTTCTTCACAGGCTGCTTCTTCCATGATCCACCTTGATTCCTGCTTCTCTCTGCCCACGTGTCCTCTCCAATTCATAACCCTCAGCAATTTCTTTTTCCCCAATGGTCTCAGGTTTTCTCCGTTTGTACCCAAATCTGATAGTTTGGATACCATTGCCTAGGTCCTCTGGGACTTCGATGGCGGCACTGATGGTTTCCCCAGGCACTGATGGCCTTGCAAGACTTGACTGCCCAGCAGGTCCCCAGTGCTCTCCTCCGTGCAGTTTGGCCGCTTCTCCCATCTGCAGCCACCTGCGAGACCCAGCCGGGACACACGGTGCTGCCCATACTTCTGGTCCCTTCTCATGCTGTTCTCTGTCACATCCCACAATTTCTCATGCCACGTCCCATAGGTTCCCATGTCATGTACAGGTGCCTTCACCCCAGGGCAGGGCCTCACCAGGGGCCCAGTCATCTGCCTGCAGCCTTCCCCATCTGGTGTCCTTGATGACCTCATGACACCTGCCTGCTCCTGGCCAATCACATTGCTGTCATTAGGTGACCTCACAAGCAACAGCCCACCCATGTTGGCTTTGCCTGCCTCTACCCCTTTCCACTGCCTGTGTCATGTTGGGGTTTGTGATGCGCTTGATGATGTCACAGTATCTGCCTGCCTGCCGCAAGTCAGTCCGGTTACTGCAAGAGAAATGGCATCACAATCCACCCCCCAGCCATGTCATCTTCACCTTCCTCTGCATCTCCCCTCTCCCAGGCTCTCAGCACTGCCGCAGGGGTTTTCCGACAACCCAGGCGACATCCCTGGGCCTGCCTCAGCACCTGGCCAAGTGGGTTGTTCCCAAAGAAGTGACTTCAAAAGCCACCTCCCAGCTACGATGCCTCTCCTTGCAGCATCCTCTTCTGGCAACAGGAGTAACCTCCCAGCCAGCCGCCCAGAACCCTTCCCCTTTACCTGCCTCTCCTCTCCCCTCCCCAGCGCTGTCGTTTCTGCTGGGCAGGCATCAGCGTGCTCCCCCCCGGGGACTGCAGAGTCCTGCTGGGACAGCTGGAGTGGTGGGAGGGCAGCCATGGATGGCAAGGGCTCCTCAGGAAGGCAGGTAGGCAGGTGAGGAGGTGAAGGTGAGCTCTGTGCAAAGGGGAGGCTGGCGTGCGCAGAGCCTGGCCTTGGAGGAAGCCTCGTGGTCACAGGTCCTCAATTACGTGGCAAGTTCAGCCACTCCACAATCTGCTGGGAGGGCAACAGGGCTGGGCACAAGCAACCCAGGAGATTCCGGGAGGGTGTGGAAGACAACATTTTGACACAGACACTCGATGAGTTCACTGAGGCTGGTCTCTTACTGACAGACAAGGTGGATCTGGCTGGGGCTGGGAAGGATGAGGGCAGCCATGGCTGCAATGACCATGGGATGGTGGAGAAGTAGGACAAGGAGCAGAATGACAGTGCAGGACTGCGGGAGAGCTGATTTCAGTTAGCTGAGGATCTGCTTGGACTGTCCTGGAGGACAAAGGGGCTGAGAGTCCCTCCTGGATCTTCAAGGACAATGTCCTCAAAGCCCAGGAAGAAGCCAGTCTGATGCAGGGAGTCAAGCAGGGCCTGGCAAGAGGTCAGCGCAGATGAACAGGGACCCTCCTGACTTAGGAGGTCACACTCGTGAAGGAAGTGCAGGGAGGCTGGAGGGGGAACGGGCTGCCCAGGAGGCAGAGACCCCTGGCCTGTGGGTGCAGGGATGGAGCCAGCAAAGCCTTAGCTCAGCGGTGGCTGGAAATGGCCATGCGTGGGGAGGGCAGCCAGAAGGGCTTCTCTAAATGTGTTGTCAGCACAAGGAAGGCAGCTGAGGGAACGCTGGTCCCAGTGCCCAGTGGGGCAGGGGACGGAGAGACAAAGCCAGTACCAATAGAGTAATTCCTCAGAACAAAGATTCTCCCTTGAGAGTGCTGGTAGGAAATGTATTTTGCTGAGTAACTGGACACACCTATACATTTTTCTATACATTACATTTACATTACATGGACAGAACTATAGATTTTTCCATAGACTCACATAGAAAGACAGATAACACAGATTTGAAGAGAATTGTGCAAATTTGGCCATCCAAAAGTTTCACTGAAGCTTTGTACCCTGCTTTCCTCCACCAGGCAAGAGTGGTCAACACCTCCGAGCGTGACTCACTCTGTGCCAAGAGTTAGAAGTGGCATGGACAGTCCAGGGCAGGGAGTGTTTTGGGGCCCTGGGCTCTGTGCAAGCCACAAAAATTAATGCTGTAGGCCTCAGGATGATGGAAATGTTGAGACCATTTCCAAAAAATGAAGCAACAAAGAAACAGAATGAAAGATGTAGAGTGAGGGAGATGTCCTATAACAATTTTAAGCTTTGAACACTGTTCATGTTGTTCTCCTCCTTGCTTTGTTTTGTCTTGTTTTAATATACTGATCTCTGGGGGATTTTGTGTACTGCCTTTGTTTGCAAAGGAAAGTGGTCCTAAAACTGGGGTGGGATGCAGTTACAGGGACACAGGCTCCAGCTGCATATTCCAAGTGTCTCCTCTGTGACACTGCCAGGCCCAGGCTCTGGGCACTTCAGAGACACTGGGTCCTCCAGAGGCAGCACTGGATACTTATGGTCAGGCAGCGGAGCGCTGCCTAACAACCTGAGAAATTTTTACATGCGCTTAAAAGTATGAGCACGACCTCATCAGCTGAAACACTTGAATACTTTTAATAAAAAGTCAGTGTTTTCCCATGAGATCAAACTGAGGGGTTTTCAGGATGTACATTAATCGCAAGAGGAGAACTGTTGACCTTCCACTATATTTGCATTGTCAGTACTCTCTCTCTTAGGCCATGCATTTCATCTCCCTCATCTCTCACCTATTTCCACTTGTCCTAACTGAACTGACCATGTCTGAAGTCACCTTCCCAGCAGCCTATCCGCACATAACCACTTGCAATTGCTCTCTAGATTTCCCTTCCCTTTACTCTTGGATCAGTCAGATACCTCTGAACAATCCAGTAGCTGCTTTGAGCAAAGGGGAGTTAAAAGCTTGCCTATCTTCCAGCAGTCTGTCTAATTCTGTCTTTAGCCAATGCTTTAATTGTGTTTATTTTATAATTTTGGTTCTGTGTAAAACATTTCTTGCACGGTTATCCCTTGTGGAAGGTGAACCTCATTGGTGGCAGTTTGTACTTGGCATACAGTTGAGGAGTGTGTTATACTGTAATGGTGAATCTTATCAGTTTTATTTTGTTTGTTCAAAAATCAGAAAAGTCCCTCTTTGCCTTTGTGCAGCCAGGTCTCTAAGGAAAGCAGGCGGGGGCTGCTGCAAAGGAGCTGTAACATCCAGCTGCAGACTGCAGAGGAGAAGTCTGCTGTAAGGATACAAGTCCCAGGTGGCTGATGAGAGACATGAGGGGGCTGGGGAGGTGAGGAGCAAGTTGTCCATGCTGTGTCAGACCTCAAGGGACAGCTTCTCCTGCCAGTCCAGACCTCCTGAGGAGAGACCCTGCATCAATATCAATCAGAGAATGCTGTTATTGCCTCTTCTCTACACTGATAAGTAATAAACTACACCCTTTAAAATAAAAATTCATTTTTATTGGAAGTTCTTTGAAGTCTTTCTCCACAACTACACTAGGAAAACCTCTCTAATAAACTGTACAAGACTAGAAGAAAATTACAGGAAGAGACATGGCTCGTTAGGGCTTGCTTTATTTTAATGAGCCCCATGGTGTATTTGGTGCCAAGTCCTTGAACCTCAGGCACTGAGAGGAGATTGCACAAACCTCTGAAAGAATCAGCATCAAAAGCAAAACCCAAAGTACCTTGAAGTATTCATAAGCCCCACTGAGGGCCATTACTGGCAAAGCCTCCCCAGGGACTCGTTAGAGCAGAGAATTGGAGGCCATGATTGCAGGCAGGCAAAGGGAATGTGCAGGCAGCTCAGATGCTGAGAAAGCCTTGCCTTTGTTTTGTGAAGCAGCAAGGCCAAGCTCTGACCCCCAGCCCCGGGGAAGGCAGGTCCTGTCCCTCACGCATTGCTCAGGGCTCTTCCTGGGGCAGTGGGATGTGGGGGGGTGACGCTGAGTGCAGGACAAGGCTATGGCAGCTCCCAGCCTTACTGGGGGTGTGCAAGGAGGCAATGAGGCCCCCCCCAGTGCCTTAGGACAACATGTCTTCTCATAGGCCGTGGTGGCAGAGACGATTGCTGTACCCAGGGGGACAAAACCTTGGGTTCTCTTGGCGACCTCCAGCCTTGCCAGCACTCTTTGCCATCTCCACCACAGCTTGTCCTACGCTGTCCCACAGCTGCTTCTTTTGCCCTGCAGGCTGCAGACACCCATCTCGCTTCCTCACCTTACTCTCACCCTGCCATTTCCATACATTCACCGACGTCTGTCCACCTTCACACTCTGTTCCTTCAAACACCAGGAGATGGACTGATTTCATACTCCTTCTGGAGGACTTCATGTACCACAGTGCTATTCTTTCAGTGACATTTCTTCTTTCATGTCCAGTCTCCACCTACCAAGCTGCACTGTGTGGCACTGTTTCTCTCTCCTGCTGTTTTTCACAACCATCCAGGAAGCAACCCTTCAAGCAGGCACCCCAACCCATCAGTCTTCTTGTGGGCTTTTTCCTGACCAGGCAGAAGTAACCTCACCGTGATCTTCCAAGGCTGCGAGCCTTTCTGCTTCTTGGATAGACATCACCAAGCTGCGTGCCTGCTGCTGTCCCATCCTGTACTTAGGCAGAAGAGACATGACAGCCAAAATACAAACCCCCTTCCTGGAGTGAGCCTAGGTCCTTCGGCAGAGGGGGTCTCCCAGCCAATGTGCCAACCAGGTGCCTTCTGCTGGCCTGTCAGAGACACTGGCAGAGGTGAGTTTAGAAGCACATATCCCAGCCATGAGTCAAGGGCTGACCTATCGGCTGTTTCAGGAAGAAGTGACCTCACAGTGCCTTTCCCAGACACATTCCTGCTGTTGACTTCTCACCTCCAGAGGCAGAAGTGACCTCACAGCCCCCCTCACAGCCATTGGCTTCCTAATGGATTATGAGTTCCTGAGACACAAGTGACCACATGGTACCGTACCCAGCCATCATCCTCCTTGTGGCCCAGTATGTGAGCAGACAGAAGTAAGCTTGTTTCATCATATTTATCTAATAGATTTCCTACCAATGGTTTGAGTGGAGAAACGTTCTTCAGAGGAACTGCTGTATTTATATTGGTGCATTTTATGCCTCTACTTCTGCCTCTCTGTTTTTCCTTCTTCTTCTGTCTCTTCTGTCTTCAAAAAGCTCTCCAAGGAAAACATTCATTGAATCCTAGAATAACTCAGCTTGGAAGAGACCCCGAACATCACCTTGTCCAGCTATCCTGCTCAAGGCAGGGTGAACAAGATGAGGATGCGGAACGGGTCTGCCCAGTTGGGCATCATCCACAAAGGAGCTGAAAAGGCACTCTGGCACATTATCCAGGGAGTTAATGAAGACATTCCAGAGTGTTGGCCCCACTGCTTGCACTGAGGGATGCCACTAGGAAGTGTCCACCAGCAGGACTCTACCACTGCTGACATTTGGGCTGGATCCACCAGCCAGCTCCCCACCCACTACATCACCCACTTCTTCAGTCCAGGTATCACCAATGTGGCCATAAAGAGACTATGGGAAACAATGTCAAAACCCTTGCTAAGGTCCAGGAACAAAACATCCCCTTCTTTCCCCTACCCAAACAGGTCCAGAAATCCCTTTCTTGTCCTACAAGTACCTGGAAATGGCTGCAGCAGTATTTGGCCCATCCCTTTCCCAGGGACTGAGGTGACGTTGACCAGCCTGGAATTCTCCCAGTCCTCCTTCTTGCACTTCTTGAAGAAAGGTTTGATGTCTGCCTTTTCCAAGGACCCCAGAACCTCTCTGATGGCTCTGACACACATGGCATTTGGGCTCACTCAGATTCATCTCCCCACACACACACTCTGTGCATGCTTAAGTCTCCTCTGTGCAATGCAAACATGGACTGCTGACCTACTCCTTAGGTGTCCTTCCATGGAGGGACAAAGAACCTCTTTGAGCTGGAGTGAGAGGCCAATGCTGGGAATGGTGGTTGCAAGGGGCTGGTCTGTGGCCATTGCCCTGGGGCACCTTGCCCAGGGTGTCAGGCAAACACGGGCACAGACCAGACCCTGCTCTGCTGGTCCTTCAAGCTGGTCCCTAGATGCCTGGCTGTGCAAGGGACACTGCTGTGTGCCCCAGCCCTGCACACTCACACATTTTGGATGTTCACTGGTGTTTTCCTCACCAGAGCACTTTCTTGAGCTTGTTCTTGACAGCAGCTTTGGAAGAAGACCTGAGCCTCCAGGCACTGCCCTGAGGAGGTCACCCTTCTTTATGGAAATGCTGTTATGGAGGCTAGCTCTGTCACAGAAGTGCCCATTGCCTGTCCCCGCCTGCGGTCACAGGACTACCACGCAGCACGACTGTGCCCAAGCTGCCAGAGCACTCAGGGCTGACACCAACGCAAGGGATCAAGAAGAGAGTGTGGAAGTGGCAAGAGAATAGCTCTGGAAGACCAAGCGCTGGTGCTCCCTGGCAGTGCTGCCATGCTGGGACTCTTTTCCTCTCCACCCATGCACACAGGAACTGTCTCTTCAGCTCCAAAAAGTTCTTGAAGGAAGGATGTCCGGAAAAAAAAAGTCAGTGAATGGCCCTTTATTTTCTTTAAATACACAGAGAGAACAGCTCGTCATTTACACAGCTACTCAGTCAGAAAACCAACCAGTGAATTAGAAAGGGGATGACAACATTATCACAATTAAACCATGACCAACGGCTATGCAGAAGACCATGGGTAGCTTATTGCTCCAGAAAAACATCCAGTTATCAGTTTCCACACTGCATCCTTGAGCTGCTGGTTCCTCATGCTGTAGATGAGGGGGTTCACTGCAGGAGGCACAACCGAGTACAGCACTGCCACCACAAAGTCCAGGAGTGGGGAGGAGATGGAGGGGGGCTTCAGGTAGGTAAACATGCCAGTGCTGATAAACAGGGAAACCACGGCCAGGTGAGGGAGGCACGTGGAAAAGGCTTTGTGACGTCCCTGCTCAGAGGGGATCCTCAGCACAGCCCTGAAGATCTGCACATAGGAGAGCACAATGAAAACAAAACAGCTGAATACTACTAAGATACTGACCACAATAAGCCCAACTTCTCTGAGGTAGGCATCTGAGCAGGAGAGCTTGAGGATGTGGGGGATTTCACAGAAGAACTGGTCCACAGCATTGCCCTGGCAGAGGGGTAGTGAAAATGTATTGGCAGTGTGCAAGAGAGCATTGAGAAACCCACTGCCCCCGGCAGCTGCTGCCATGTGGACACAAGCTCTGCTGCCCAGGAGGGTCCCGTAGTGCAGGGGTTTGCAGATGGCCACGTAGCGGTCATAGGCCATGATGGTGAGGAGACAGAATTCTGCTGACGTCAGAAAGACAAACAGAAAGACCTGGGCAGCACATCCTGCATAGGAGATGGCCCTGGTGTCCTAAAGGGAACTGGCCATGGCTTTGGGGACAGTGGTTGAGATGGAGCCCATGTCGAGAAAGGAAAGGTTGAGGAGGAAGAAGTACATGGGGGTGTGGAGGCGGTGGTCACAGGCGATGGCAGTGATGATGAGGCCGTTGCCCAGGAGGGCAGCCAGGTAGATGGCCAGGAAGAGCCAGAAGTGCAAGAGCTGCAGCTCCCGTCTGTCCGTGAATGCCAGGAGGAGGAACCGGGTGATGGAGCTGCTGTTGGACATTTACTACCGCTGGGTATGGGCACTGTAATAGGAGGAAAAGACAGTAACAAGTTAAGGGAGACTTCTCTGAGCAAAATCAAAGCCATTTCTCATACACCCTCACCCTGCTACACGCAGACACCCTTTTCCAGTTCTAGGAGACCTTCCTTCAGCTCTGCGGCTGGAGCCCTGGTTGATGTTGGCTGAATGTGCCATGAGGAGCAGGGGCTCTGCCCGCTGGCTGCCGAGGGGTCAGCCCTGCTCTGCAGCAGTGGGTTCATGGGAAGAGTGGGGGCAGGGGCCAGTCCTGGTGTTCGACCTTCTCTCATGAAACTGCTCCTAGTGCAGAAGGGCCTGTCAGCATCTGCACTCCCAGTGATAAGGAACTGAGGTGGCAGAAGGCAGGTTGAGAGGTTTGGGTTTTTTACAGCTCCTCCTCCCCTTGCACCCTGGGGAGTGTTCTTGGATGTCAGAAAGCCTCAGCATTTGTGCTGCACTCAGGGAGAACACAGGGAGTCCTGCGAGGCAAGAGGAGTGCCTGTGGCTTAGTGCAGAGTGAGGGGAGCTGGTCTGTCCCTCCATCTGGCTCCCAGCTGACCTGGGCTTGCACCGTTTCAAGCTGGAGGGTGATCACACTCCCATATTACCCTGAAAAACCACCAAGCACTGCTGTGAGCAGAGGGATCCACCTCAGACCTCTAAATGTCTCACCCTTTCCTGAGGTCCCAGCTCCCCACTTCACAAACCCATCAGCATCTTCTCTGTCGTAGCATCTCTGCGCTTCTCCATGGTGCCTTCAGATAACACAAAGTTTCTACACGGCAGGTTTTCATGCTGGAGGGAAGCTCACAGCTTGGAAGGAATCCTCAAAGCAATAGCCAAGGGTCCTAATGATGGCATTTGAGTGAGGGAGATTCAGCTCATACCCCAGCCCCAGCCCCACAAATTGCATTGCCCACAGCCTCAGAGGTTAGATGAAAGTTGGGACGTGTTCCCATACATGAAAGGACCAACAAGATCAGCCTGTGACTTTGCAGCTAAAAATTGCCATCCCCGGCGAGCCTGGCAGCAAGAAGATAACAATAGCAAGAACACAGACAAGTGGAGGAACAAGGCAAAACACAGTGAGGGTGTGGCTGAGAGAGGCCAGGGCAGAGGCATTGGGGCACTCAGACAGCGTTCCCCTTCCCCAGCTGTGCACGCCACCTCCCAGACCCCAACATTGCCGGGCAGCTGCTCTCAGCCCCTGTGCTCTGCAGAGGGAACTGGGCCCGTGGCTGGAGAGCTGCACCACGGCTCTGCTGGAGCTCTGGCTGCAGAGGAGGTGGTTCATGGCTTGGAGCCCCCAGCCGTGAGGGCAGAGGCTGTGGTGGGTGGGAGAGGAGGCAGGGGGGCTTGCTCAGAGGAAGGGGTCTGCAGTGGAGGGGATCATACGGAGGTTTCTGAATTCTCCCTCCCACAACATTTCTGGGTTTAGTTTCCTGTCATTCCCTCATCATCTCCCTGCTGCCTGGAGATTTTCATCCTGAGAGGTGTTTCCCTGTGCCATGTCTTTTCCCTGTCAGTGCTCACAGACCCCGTCCCAACCTCTGTGCACTCACCTTGGCCCTCCAGAAACCTGCCTGTTTGCCGGGCAAACTTGCTGGGTGCATTTTCCTGTTTGCATGTAGAAAAAACGACAGGTCCCTAACCCCAATATGTCCAGCAGAGGTGATGCTGGTGCTGTCCATAGGCGGAGGAGTGGCTGAGGGCACTTTAGGAGGCTCCCATCAGACTTACTGATCACTCGCTCGGCCGTCTCAGTGGCTTACATCAAAGTTGACAGCTCCTTTTCCATTCATCCCTTTTCCACTAGCCCCCCAATCCATGTAGAAAACTGAAAACACAAATTCAGGAAATCTTCATTATCTTTATGGCAATCCCTGCCAGGACCTTCTCCTTGAAACATCCCCTTGGAAATATTCTGGGGGGGAACTGGAACTGTGAGCAGCCCTGACCCACACAGCACTCTCTCAACAGCAGAAGGACGCTGCCCTCCCAGGGGTCCCTTCTTCCACCCACAGATTCTCCCCACAGCACCGTTGGGAGCTCCCCGGGCAGGCTGAGCACTGACCCTGGCACACAGACTGCTGGGGCACAGGGACCCTGCTCTGAAGGACAGCCCTGGGCATCCCTGGCTGTGCACCTGGCTTAACACCCTTGCAGTCATCCCCGAAGGAAGGCAGCCATCACGGCCTGTTCCCCTGATGGTGCAGCAGGGAAAACCTTCACTGGAACATCTCTTCCTCCTCTACATTTGAGAAGCCCTAAGATTCGCCCTTAAAGATCCCACAGGCTGTGGGATGTAGCAGCTTTTGGAGATCCCTCCCGCAACTGCAGCTTCACTGCCCTGCTTCCAGGGACTTACCGTGTCAAGGGCTGTGGAGATTTCTCCCACAACGAGCTCTCAGCATCTTCCCACTCCACACTGCCTTTACAGTCTCTCTGCCTCGCTCCTCTCCCCTTGCTGCCTGCAGGCAGGGCCCTCAGCCCTGCTGTGCTTTGCAGAGGAGCTGCTCCTGGGCAGAGCTGTCTCTCTGCAGTGCTGCCCACTTGTCAGCAGCTCCCTCCATCCCAGGAGCCCAGCCCAGCTCAGCAGCAGAGGCCCAGCCCAAGGCAGCACTTTCTCTGCCCCTCTGGGCTCTCTCCAGGTGTCCCTGGGGCTCTAAGGGCTGACAGCTCCTGAGAGGCAGCAGGGTCTCTCCTGGGGAGCGGGGGCTGACACAGACTGATGTCATCACTGCCTGTCCCTCTCTGAATGCTGGAGAGATGCATTTTAGAAGTGGCATTTTCCCTACATGGTGTGGTGGTCTACGAGACGTGTAAATGTTCTCATCCCTTTACCCCTCTCCCCATCACATTGCCAGGCAGGACACCTCGGCAGTGACAGGCAGAGATCATTTCCCCCCCAGCGCAGGGAAGGGATTCAGCAGAGCCCATAAGGTGTCTCCTCTCTGGTGAGGAGGCCAGAGACTGCAGTGGGGTCCAGATATCCCCCATGCACCCCACAGACCCACAGCACCTGAGATTCCTCTTGCTTCAGCACAAAATAGGTGCCTGCAGACCAGCCCCTGCCCTGAGCACTCACGGGGATCCATGGGGATGGGGGGTGGCAGTCAGCTGCTCTCACACAAAGTCCTGGTGGCATTTGAGGTGCCAGGGGTGGTCCAAGACTTGGGGATGTGTCTGCAAGCTCTGATGGAGCATACCTGGGACAGCCACACCTGCCTGAGCATCAGCTGTGGGGCTGGTGGGCAGGGTCCCTTGGCCACCTCACATTACACCCAATGTTTAGGGCATCTGAATGTCTGTCAGACCCACATTTCCATGGCAGCTGCTGGACTTTCAGCTGACCAAGAGGAGGAGTGCACGAGAAGGAGGGTCAGACCTGTCTTGCAGCACCATCCACTGCACTACCTAAAGCTCAGCTCACTGCAAAATTCAGGCATGTGCACATCCCTGCAGTGAAGGCACCTACCTTGTTTCAAGGCTCTGTTTTAAATGGCATCAGAAAGGCCTCTAGTGCCATGCCAGGGGAGGCTGGGGTGCCCAGTGAAACTGCCTGTGGCTGGCAAACACGGCACAGGACCTCCAGGAAAGCCATGTCCCCCTGGAGTGGGGTCTGGGCAGACACAGCAGGGCCTCCCAAAGGAGTCCGGTGCCTTTGTGCCAGCACCTGAATGCCAACACCCCGGTAAGAAGGCAAGGTCCATCTCGTCTACTCCCACATGTGCTGCAAGATTGGGAGGCACATCACACCAGGGTCTCCACTCATGTCCCGGTACTCTCAACCCCTGACAGTTCTCTTCTCCCCTCTCCTCTACCCACCTACCTGATGATATTGAAAAAACCCCATGCCACTGATGACCACAGGCTGGCTGGAGTGCAGGCTTTCCTGCACTAGGGACTTTCTCAGCGGTACCTTGTGTTCCTGGAGATTGGCACAAGGTACTGCCGAATCAGCTCAGGCAGCAAACTTCTCTCTTGCAAGGCCATCATGGCCCAGGCCTGCATTTCTCTGCCTCAGAGACTGCAGGGTTTGTTGTCTTCGTGAGCACCTCATTTCATCATTACATTGCCACCTGCCATCCTTCCCATCACGTCTTTGCTCCGAAACAAAGCTTTTGCATACGCGGGGTCCTGGGTGCTTGGTTCCAGTTTTCTCCATGAGAAGCCTTTGCTGAGCTGCTGCAACCGGAGTGTGCACCAATGCCCTCATCCTGGGACACAGGAAGGAGCATCTGGAGCCCCTTATTCCATCACGGAGCTTCTGAGGCAACCACTGCGGTGACGTGGTGGGACAGGTTGTGCAGCGTTGGGTACTGTCATGGCTAGATACAGGCTCTTTAGGAGACACTGAGGGTGATTGATGAAGGTGGGAGAATGAGACCGGGGCATGCCCTCTATGAAGGATGGGGCAGATCGAATGTATGGTGGGGCAGAAGACACGTTGCGTGAGTGTTTGTGGGTGAGGAACAGAGGAGAAACCTGTGAAGGTGACATGAAGGTGGGAGTTAGAACCACTCAGTCAGGGTGAGGAAGTGGACAAAGTCTTCTGTAAGCAGCCTGAGGAAGTCCCCAGATCAGCGACAGTTGCACTCAATGGATGGGCAAAGTGCTTGGGTGCAAACAGTCCCATGGGGTCCGGGAGAGTCTCGGGGTCAACTTCTTTTCCCAGCTGCCAAGCTGGCCGAGAGGGTGAGTCAGGGCCGGTCCGGGATGTTGAAGTGACAGCCTTGGCTGTGGTGACCATGAAATAGTTGCATCCCTGTTCCCAAGGGATGTAAGGCAGAGCTCAGATTTGGGATCTCTCTCTCAGAGAAGCAGACATTGCCCTGCTCAGAGCTCTGGTAGTAGGAGATCCCATGGAGAGGAAGCTCTGAAAGGGAAAAACCTACAAAAGCTGAGAGGCCTTTAAGGGCATCTTCCTCCAAGCACAGGAAGGGTCTGTCCTCATACGCAGGGAAACAACCCTTCACCTCAGGAAACCCACTGAGCTGAACAGGGACCTCATGGCTGAGGTCTGGTGTCAAAGCCAGCATGCAGGAGGTGGAAGCAGGGAGAGGCTCCAAAGGAGGAGCTTAGAAACCTTGTCGGGAGAAATAAGGATTGTGTTAGGCGAGTCAAAACTCCCCAAAAGGTCAAGCTTGCAAGCGATGTCAGAGGGCAACAAGGTAAGCTGCTACATCTTCCTTAACCATGACAAAACCACAGAAAGGTGAAGTGGGCCACTGCTGAATTTAGCAAGAGTAGATGCAGCTCGGTCTGAAGTACACGATGTCTTCTTTTCCTCTGTCTTCACCAGCAAGCTCTCCCAGGTCTTTGTGCCCTCAGGCAGGACTCAAGGAGGAAGAGAACAACCAGCAGTGGATGAGGATCAAGTCAGGGGCTCCTTAAGCAAGCTCACCCCTTTGGAGTCTACTGAGCGGATGGGCTGCATCCAAGGGTGCTCTTTCTCTGCAGTCCCCGGATGGGCTGTTAGCAAGCAGAAGGCCAAGGGACATGACACTGGAGAGTGATCCATGACACCCTAGCTGAAACACCCCATGTCAGGTTTAGTGCAGCAGCCAAACGCAGAGGCATATGGAAATGTGTCAGGGTCCTACTGAGCACCTTCTTTGGTCACAGGCCAGCTGGGAAGTGGAAGAGGGTAAGGGGCTGAGCAGCAGTGATCCCTGCCTGGCTGGGTCTGCTTCTCACCCTGACCAGCATGGCCAGTGCAAGGCCACCCCATGGCCCCAGGGCACCACAGTCCCCTCACTCTGCAGAGCAGCACCGCCAGCTCAGGGCCCTGTGGGGAGCATGGCCAGGGGTGCAGGAACGGCCGGCCAGGCCAGCATGGACACACTCACCTGGGGAAAGGCTCTCTGGGGAGAAGGGGTGTCCAGGGAGAAGAGCAGGGCACCATGGCTGTGGAGGGGAGAAATAAAAAGAGCACCCCGTTCCTGTGCCCAGAGCTCTGCAGCACCCTGTGGCTGGCATTGCCATGGGGCCAGCCCAGACTGGGCTGCTCTCCTGGGATAGGATGGGGAGAGGGCAGAGGAGGTGAAGAGAGCTGGGGAGGGGCTGGGCAGGAAAGTTCCTAGGAAACGAAAACACCAGTGTACAGCTCAGCTGTGTGAGTGTGGAGGGTGGGGGCACACAGCAGTGTCCTCACACAGCCAGGCCTGGCAGAGACCTGAAGGGCCAGCAGAGCAGGACCTGCTCTGTGCCATAGTCCCTGCACACCGCGAGCAAGCTGCCCCAGGGCGATCATCACAGACCTCCACTTATTCTGTCTTCAAAAACCTCTCCAAGGGAAAGATTCAGTGAGCCATAGAATAAATCGTGTCTGAAGAGAGCCCTGAACATCATCTTTCCTCACTCTCTGCTCAAGGCAGGGTGAACCAGATGAGGCTGTTCAAGGCCTCCACCAGCTTTGCATCATCCAGAAAGGAGCTGAAAGTGCGCTCCATCACATCATACAGGGGGATAATAAAGACATTCCACAGCGTTGGCCCAAGTGCTGGTCACTGAGGGATGCCAACAGCAGCTGGCTGCACAGAGGACTTTGTACCACTGGTGACATTTGGGCTTGATCATCCATCCAGCTTCCCACCCAATGTCCACTTCTTCAGCCCAGGTAGCACTAATCTGGCTATAAGGACACCACAAGAGACCAAGGCCTTGCAAAATTGCATGTACACAACACGCCTTTCTTTCCCCTGCCCGTTGTGGTTCAGCAATCCCTTTCTTGTCCTTCAAGTGCCTGGAAATGGCTGCAGGAGGACGTGTCCCATCCCCTTCCCAGGGACAGAGGTAGGCTGACCAGCCTGTAATTCTGCCAAATCTTGTTCCTACTCTTCTTGAAGATGGGATTGGCGTCTGCCTTTTCCAGGGACCCCAGAACCTCTCTGATGGCTCTGGCACTTTTGAGAGCACAATCCAGAATCGCGGGCAAGGGTGACTTAGCAGACAGGAGCCCTTGCAAGGAGCCTTTCCCAGGCAGCTGAGATGAATCTCGCTGGTGCAGTGGGGTTTGTTCCTGGAGTCACATACAGAAAGGGCAGGGTTCTGTCAGGCGTCCACATCTAAGCTGGCCTCATGGACTCCTTATGCACCCAGGAGTGTTCAGAGACACAGTCTTTCCCTCTTACACACAGAGGGAGGGCACTGAAGGAGTCATAGGGACTCTCTGGCCTCCTGCTGCCACTGCCAGAGCCTGGGAGGCACCTCAGCCCTGCGGTGTATCGCCCTGCTCTGCATTCATCTGAGATGCCCCTCGGCATGAGGAATGGACACAGGGACCTCGGCTCAAGGAATCACATCCCAGTGCTGCATTCAGGTGGTTTCCCATGGGATGTTACTCCCAACGTGAAGCGAACCTCAAGGCACTGTGTGTCCCACAGGCCTTCATGAAACCCCAAGGAAGAGCTGATGGCATTTGTGCTCACTCAGGTTCATCTCAGCTCACGTACATGATGTGCATGCTTACATCTCCTCTCTACAATGCAAACATGGACTTCTGACCTACTCCTTTGGTGACCTTCCATGGAAGGACAAAGAACCTCTGCCAGGTGGGGTGAAAGGCCAGTGCTGGCAATGGTGGTTGTGAGGGGCTAGTGCAGGATGATTGCCCTGGGGTGTCCAGCGAACACAGGCACAGACCAGACCCTTCTCTGCTGGTCCTTCAGGTCTCTCTCAGGAGGCCTGGCTGTGTGAGGACGCTGCTGTGGGCTGCAACCCTGCACACTCACATTCTTTAGCTGTACATTGGTGTTTTCATCTGTGGGCTGCTTTCTTGGGCATGTTCTTGAGAGAATCTTTGGAGGAAGACCTAAGCCTTCAGGCACTGCCCTGAGGAGGTCACCTTTCTTTATGGAAATGCTGTTATGGAGGCCAGCTCTGTCACAGAAGTGCCCATTGCCTGTCCCTGCCTGCGGTCACAGGACGACCACGCAGCACAACTGTGCCCAAGCTGTCACAGCACTCAGGGCTGACACCAACGCAAGGGATCAGGAAAAGAGTGTGGAAGTGGCAAGAGAATAGCTCTGGAAGACCAAGCGCTGGTGCTCCCTGGCAGTACTGCCGTGCTGGGACTCTTTTCCCCTCCACCCATGCACACAGGAACTGTCCTTGCAACTCCAAAAAAAGCCCTTGGAAGAAGGATGTAAGGAAAAAAACTGTTGCTGCAGGGTCCTTTATTTTCTTTAAAAACACAGGGAGCAAGGCTCCTCATTTACACAACTCCTCGGTCAGAAAAGCAAAGCAGACAGTGAATTAGAAAGAGGATGACAACATTATCACAACAAAAAAACCACCGCCAACAACAAAAAACACAGAAGACAGGCTGGGCCTGTAACGAGCTACAATATAAATGCTATGCAGAAGCAGTTTATTGCTTCAGAAAACCATCTAGTTATCAGTTTCCACACTGCACGCTTGAGGTCCTGGTTCCTTATGCTGTAGATGAGGGGGTTCACTGCTGGAGGCACCAACGAGTACAGAACTGCCACCACCAGATCCAGCGATGGGGAGGAGATGGAGGGGGGCTTCAGGTAGGCAAACATGCCACTGCTCATAAACCGGGAGACCACAGCCAGGTGAGGGAGGCACGTGAAAAAGGCTTTGTGACGTCCCTGCTGTGATGGGATCCTCAGCACAGCCCTGAAGATCTGCACATAGGAGACCACAATGAAAACAAAACATCCCAAAAAAAGAAAACCACTACCCACAAGAAGCCCAACTTCCCTGATGTGGGAGTGTGAGCAGGAGAGCTTGAGGATCTGGGGGATTTCACAGAAGAACTGGTCCACAGCATTGCCTTGGCAGAGTGGGAGTGAAAATGTATTGGCAGTGTGCAAGAGAGCATTGAGAAACCCAGTGCCCCAGGCAGCTGCTGCCATGTGGACACAAGCTCTGCTGCCCAGGAGGGTCCCGTAGTGCAGGGGTTTGCAGATGGCAACATAGCGGTCATAGGCCATGATGGTGAGAAGCCAATACTCTGCTGAAATAAAAAATACAAACAGAAAGAGCTGTGCAGCACATCCCTGGTAGAAGATGGCCCTGGTGTCCCAGAGGGAATTGGCCATGGCTTTGGGGACAGTGGTTGAGATGGAGCCCATGTCGAGAAGAGAAAGGTTGAGGAGGAAGAAGTACATGGGGGTGTGGAGGCGGTGGTCACAGGCGATGGCAGTGATGATGAGGCCGTTGCCCAGGAGGGCAGCCAGGTAGATGGCCAGGAAGAGCCAGAAGTGCAAGAGCTGCAGCTCCCGTCTGTCCGTGAATGCCAGGAGGAGGAACCGGGTGATGGAGCTGCTGTTGGACATTTACTACCGCTGGGTATGGGCACTGTAATAGGAGGAAAAGACAGTAACAAGTTAAGGGAGACTTCTCTGAGCAAAATCAAAGCCATTTCTCATACACCCTCACCCTGCTACACGCAGACACCCTTTTCCAGTTCTAGGAGACCTTCCTTCAGCTCTGCGGCTGGAGCCCTGGTTGATGTTGGCTGAATGTGCCATGAGGAGCAGGGGCTCTGCCCGCTGGCTGCCGAGGGGTCAGCCTTGCTCTGCAGCAGTGGGTTCATGGGAAGAGTGGGGGCAGGGGCCAGTCCTGGTGTTCGACCTTCTCTCATGAAACTGCTCCTAGTGCAGAAGGGCCTGTCAGCATCTGCACTCCCAGTGATAAGGAACTGAGGTGGCAGAAGGCAGGTTGAGAGGTTTGGGTTTTTTACAGCTCCTCCTCCCCTTGCACCCTGGGGAGTGTTCTTGGATGTCAGAAAGCCTCAGCATTTGTGCTGCACTCAGGGAGAACACAGGGAGTCCTGCGAGGCAAGAGGAGTGCCTGTGGCTTAGTGCAGAGTGAGGGGAGCTGGTCTGTCCCTCCATCTGGCTCCCAGCTGACCTGGGCTTGCACCGTTTCAAGCTGGAGGGTGATCACACTCCCATATTACCCTGAAAAACCACCAAGCACTGCTGTGAGCAGAGGGATCCACCTCAGACCTCTAAATGTCTCACCCTTTCCTGAGGTCCCAGCTCCCCACTTCACAAACCCATCAGCATCTTCTCTGTCGTAGCATCTCTGCGCTTCTCCATGGTGCCTTCAGATAACACAAAGTTTCTACACGGCAGGTTTTCATGCTGGAGGGAAGCTCACAGCTTGGAAGGAATCCTCAAAGCAATAGCCAAGGGTCCTAATGATGGCATTTGAGTGAGGGAGATTCAGCTCATACCCCAGCCCCAGCCCCACAAATTGCATTGCCCACAGCCTCAGAGGTTAGATGAAAGCTGGGATGTGTTCCCATACATGAAAGGACCAACAAGATCAGCCTGTGACTTTGCAGCTAAAAATTGCCATCCCCGGCGAGCCTGGCAGCAAGAAGATAACAATAGCAAGAACACAGACAAGTGGAGGAACAAGGCAAAACACAGTGAGGGTGTGGCTGAGAGAGGCCAGGGCAGAGGCATTGGGGCACTCAGACAGCGTTCCCCTTCCCCAGCTGTGCACGCCACCTCCCAGACCCCAACATTGCCGAGCAGCTGCTTTCAGCCCCTGTGCTCTGCAGAGGGAACTGGGCCCGTGGCTGCAGAGCTGCACCACGGCTCTGCTGGAGCTCTGGCTGCAGAGGAGGTGGTTCACGCCTTGGAGCCCCCAGCCCTGAGAGCAGAGGCTGTGGTGGGTGGGAGAGGAGGCAAGGGGGCTTGCTCAGAGGAAGGGGTCTGCATTGGAGGGGATCTTACAGAATTTTCTAAATTCTTCCTCCCACAACATTTTTTATTTTAGTTTCCTCTCATTCCCAGATCATATCCCTGCTGCCTGGAGATTTTCCTGCTGGGAGGTGTTTCCCTGTGCCATGTCTTTTCCCTGTCAGCAATCACAGACCCCATCCCAACCTCTGTGCACTTACCTTGGACCTGCAAAAACCTGCCTGTTTGCAGGGCACCGGATGGGTGCATTTTCCTGTTTGCATGTAGAAGAAACGGCAGGTCCCTAACCCCAATGTGTCCAGCAGAGGTGATGCTGGTGCTGTCCATAGGCAGAGGAGTGACTGAAAAGACATCAGGAGACTCCTGGAAGACCTACTGATCACTCAAATTTACAGTTCAGCACTCAGTGACTTGTCAAAATTAAGATCTCCTTTATCATTTGTCTCTTCCCATTCCCCAAGAGCAGGAAATTAAAACACAGACTCAGGAAAGTTCCTTATCTTTAGAGTAATTCTTGTCTTGCTCTTCTGCTTGAAACCTCCTCTTGGAAATATTCTGGAAGTGAGCTGAAGCTCTGAGCAGCCCTGACCCACACAGCACCCTCTTAACAGCAGAAGGACCCTGCCTTGCTGGGGGTCACTCTTTCCACCCACAGCTTCTCCCTGCAGCACCGTGGTGAATTCCTCGGACAGGCTGCGTGCTGACCCTGGCAGGCGGCAGAGTCCCTGCCCCAGCACACAGCTCCCAGGGGTGCAGGGACCCTGCTCGGAAGGACAGCCCTGGGCACCCCTGGCTGCACACCCACCTTCACAGCCCTGCAGCCATCCCTGGGAGAAGGCAGCTGTCCTGCTCTGTCCCTCTGATGGTGCAGCAGGGAGTCCCCGCCCTGGAGCATGTCCTCCTCGTGTGCGCTAGAGAAACCCTGAGAGTTGTATTTACAGATACCATAAGCTGCGGGGTTTTGCCAGCTTAAGGAAAGCACTCAGCAAAATGCAGCAGCATTGTCTTGTAGCCAGAGACTTACCATGTAGAGGGCTGTGATGATCTCTCCCCCAGTGAGCTCTCAGCATCCTCCCACTCCAGGTTTTTTTTTAAACTCTCTCTGCCTCACTACTCTCCCCTCGGTGCCTGCAGGCAGTGCCCTCAGCCCTGCTGCGCTTTGCAGAGGAGCTGCTCCTGGGCACAGCTGTCTCTCTGCAGTGTTGCCCACTTGCCATGAGCTGCCTCCATCCCAGGAGCCCAGCCCAGCTCAGCAGCAGAGGCCCAGCCCAAGGCACCACTTTCTCTGCCCCTCTGGGCTCCAGGGGAACCTGCTGTGAAACAGGCTGAAATCATCTCTGATGTTCCCTCCCTCAGCTGGGGAAAGAGATTTATTCCCAGCAGTGTCATTTCTCTTTCCAGAGTCAGGTTTAGGTCCTATAATCACTTTTCCTTGTCTCAGCATTAGACAGGACACCCAGACAGTCACAGGGAGGGATTTCCTTTACCTCTGCTGAGGGAGGGGGTTCAGCAGAGTCAGCTGAGGCATCTCATCCTGGGTCTGTAGTCCTGGGGCTGGAAAGGCTCTCAGCTCACTCCCATGCAGACCAGAGACCCACAGAAGCTGGGATTCCTCTTGCCTCAGTTCAGGTGGGCACAAAATGGGCACCTGCATGTGAGCTCCTTGTCTCAGCTCCCATGGTGCTAATGGAGATGGAGACCAGGAGTGAGCAGTTCAGACACAAACACCTGGTGACATTTGGGGTTCAGGAAGTGGTCTAAGATGCATCTGTTACTCTGTAGAAGGAAAAGCTGGACATGGATATGAAAGCCAATGTCAGCCGTGGCTGTCACGACCATGAAATAGTGGGGTCTCACCTCCCCAGGGGAAGGAGAATAGAAGAGTGCACAGAGGAGCAGACTTTGGCCTAGTCTTGTGATTTCTAGTGGGGGAGTCCATGTGAGCAGCACAGAAGGGCAGCAGAGCTCAGTACAGCTGGTCTTCAAGGACAGTGTCTTTCACGTACCAGCCCGTGCATACCAATAGTCAGGAAAACAAGCAGAGCTATCAGGAGAGAAGCTTGGGGAAACAGGAAACTCATGGGGAAGCTCCATAGCAAAAAAGGAAGCATCCAAGAGGTGGATGCTAGGATGAAAACAAAGGAGGAATTCAGAAATACGGTTGGTTTGAGAAAAACCAGAGCTCCCATAGCGCTGACACTTGCAAGGGAGTTCAAGGGCACAACGATGAGCTGGTACTACTTCAGGAACAGTGAAAGAAGAAATAAAGCTCATGTGTGGCCACTGCTGAATTTGCGAAGAGTAGGTGTAGATAGGTGTGAGGCACTCTTGGCCTTTATCTTCGCCAGCAAGGTCTCTCACTTTCATGTGCCTAAGAGGCTGAACCCCAGAAACCCAGACGTGGATAGAGACCAAGTCAGGAGTTACATGGGTAACCTCAACCCTTAGTAGTCCATTGGAGCAGACGGGATGAATCCAAGGCTGTTGAGAGACCAGGCCGATGTCATAGCAGGGCTACTCTGATACATTTTGGAAGGTCATCACGACTGGAGAAAGCCAAAAGCAAATGTAGCATACAGCTTCTCAAAAGACCCAAGGGCTGAGCAGAGGAACTATAGGCTGCAGTGACGGAGGCCAGGAGCTGCGTGGCTGGGCAGCAGCTCTCTGGAAATGGCTCTGCTGGTCCCTGAGTTTCATCAGGCAAGACAGGAGCCAGCAGCAAAGGCGGCCAACAGCATGCTGGGCTGTATGAGCAGGAGCAGAGCCAGAAAAAGTGATTCTCCCCCTCTGCCCAGCGCCTTTTACCCCACACCCTGCACAATGGCAGTGAGACAATGGCAAACAGGAACCAGTTCACTGGAGAGCCACTGAGGTGGTAATCCCCCAATTCTCCTTCAAGTGTTTGTGTGATTTCCCTGAGAGGATCAGCATCTACAACAACAATGACAAAAGCATTAATCTGCCTAAATATCAATATCTGCAGGGGAGCAATGTGCATCTGTGGTAGCCCCTCCGGGCAATGCCAATGGGATCAGTATTTGCAATAGACAGCACGATCCCCAGTCCACAGGTTTGAAGGGGTTCAGATGAAGGGTGGTCTTGCAAAAGTCACCCTCTGTGTCCCCTACTGGCATGGACACTGTTGGTTTCCCTCTCCAGAGAGTGGCAGAGGCTGGATCCCCTTCTCAGGCCAGATTCCTTGCCAGGAAGCCACAGCCATGGGGGGAGCTTACTGGAAATTCACTCGGCATCCATTTTAATTGATTTGGTGCTTTTCTGTGACTACACTTTCTGCCCAGAAGGTCATAACAAGACAACAATTTCCTAAGTGATGGTCATAAAGGCCCAGTTATTGCCAAGAAAGCTCACCATGAGCTCTGGCGGGAGCTAGGAGGATTGTAATATTCACCAGGAAGATCCAGGAAGCTCAAGGCCTCTTCTGAAGAGTGAGTGGCCCTGAGCAGCAGTGATTGGCCATGTGTAGGTCTAGGACAGGGGGTCACGGGGATTTCAGGGAGAAACAGGCTGATGGCTGATGGTGTTAGCAAATCCTTACAACCATGTGTGAGCCCAAAAATGGAAAGCAGTGAATGTCTGCAGGTGAAAGAGGAGGAGGAGGAGGATTGTCCTGGGAATAAAGCAGGAAGGAAGGTCCCTCCTGTGCCAAGCAGGGATGATACAGACATTTCCATCTTGTGTGCATGCCTCAGGCTGGCAGATGGGGAATGCCCACTGCTGGGGGTGGCTGTGCTCAGTCATCCACATGAGCTGACCTTGCTGACCAGCACCCTTGGGTACAACCTCTCCAGTCCCATGGACTGGTAAGGGTGTGGTTTGCCAAAGCAACCCCTGGCTTGATCCCCATCTACCAGTGGCTGTTCCTTTCCAGAGTCCTGCCTCAAAGCTCAAAGGCCTGGGAGACCTTGCTGGTGGAAACTCAGGCAAGGAGGACATAGATCTATCTACACCTACTCTTACTAAATTCAGCAGTGGTCCCCCATTCTCTCTGTTTCTTCTTTAAGCGTTGCTGATGTAGCAACAGCTCATCTTGGTTCCCGTTGCATTCTCTTTCCAGGTTCAACTGAGTTTTTGTGAGGATCATTGCTGTGCTTGAAGGATGCTGTCCTTGAAGACAAGGTGTATCCGGGCACATTGTGAAAATGAGCGGTCTGTTCCTTGGCTGTACCATCATGGGTGTGACGTGCTTTGTGTTCACACAATGCCTGCAGCTGCTGGGTAGAGGAGGAGCAGACCTTGCCTCTCTGATGGCATCTGATGGCTGATACCTCTGACTGACGGCATCAGTCACTGGCACACAGGCAGCAAATCACACTCCCTGCAATGCCATCTGGGCTGTCTGTCACACACCCGCCCTGAATGGGAATTGCTTTCCTGGAGGTCCTCTGCTGTTCCTGCAAGCCCTGGCATCTCCTGTAGCTCTGTGGGCCTGGATTTGAACAGGAAATTGCGTTGCTGCCCTAAATCCTGTTAGGCAATGTGGGGCTGTACCTGAGACAACTGGCAATGTAGTTAGTGGAGACCTGGTAAATACAGCGGAAGGAGAAGAGGGAGATTGAGCTCTCCCTATGGCGCATCCCTCCAGTTGTTCAGATGAATAACTCTGTAAGCTGCCCTGAACATAATAAGTTCAACTGCCCTTCTTTTGGGCATCAGCTCTCCTTTCAGAAGGCCAAAGGAAATTCTCAACAGCCTCCAAGAGGATGCCCCCGGATCCTGCCCTGTCTGTATGAGCTGCTCCATTTCAGTTTACAGTTCCCTGCCCATGTCTGGGACCACCCCTGGCACCTCAAATGTCACCAGACATTTGCATCTCACTCCTCGCATCCCTCTCCAATGATAAGCATGGGAGCTGAGACAGGCCACTCACATGCAGGTGCTTGTGTTCTGCACAGCTGAAATGAGGCAAGAGGAATCCCACCTCCTCTGGGTTTGTGGCAGGCATGGGAGGGAGCTGAGTCCCTTTCCACCACCAGCACTACAGATCCTGATTGAGATGCCTCAATTGACTCTGTGAATCCCTTCTTTCAGAAAGTGTAAATTTTTCTGTCACTGTCTAGGTGTCCTGTCTAATGATGGGACAAGGAAAGGTGATTCTCATGCCCAAATCTTTTCCTCATAGGAGAAATGACAGTGCTAGGAATACTTGCCTCCCCTCAGCTGAGAGAGGGAACATCAGTGATGCCTTCAGCCAGTTTCACAGCAGGTTCCCCTGGAGCCCCAGGGACACCTGGAGGGAGCCCAGAGGGGAAAGAGAAAGTGGTGCCTTGGGCTGGGCCTCTGCTGCTGAGCTGGGCTGGGCTCCTGGGATGGAGGGAGCTGCTGGCAAGTGGGCAGCCCTGCAGAGAGACAGCTGTGCCCAGGAGCAGCTCCTCTGCAAAGCGCAGCAGGGCTGAGGACACTGCCTGCAGGCACCGAGGGGAGAGGAGCAAGGCAGAGAGAGGTTAAAGGCATTTGGGAGTGGGAAGATGCTGAGAGCTCACCAGGAGAGAAATCTTCACAGACAGAAAGTCTGTGGCTGCAGGGCATTGCGTCTGCAGATCCTGGTGGGATCTCCTAAAGCTGGCATGTCGCACAAGCTGTGAGATATGTAAGTACCACTCTCAGAGATTCTCTGGTGTAGAGGCAGAGGATGTGCTCCAGAGCAGGGACTCCCTGCTGCACCATCAGAGGGAAAGAGCAGGATGGCTGCCTTCTCCCAGGGATGGCTGCAGGGGTGTAAAGGTGGGTGTGCAGCCAGGGGTGCCCAGGGCTGTCCTTCCGAGCAGGGTCCCTGCACCCCAGGGGCTGTGTGCTGGGGCAGGGACTCTGCCGCCTGCCAGGGTCAGCACTCAGCCTGTCCGAGGAATTCACCACGGTGCTGCAGGGAGAAGCTGTGGGTGGAAAGAGTGACCCCCAACAAGGCAGGGTCCTTCTGCTGTTGAGAGGGTGCTGCATGGGTCAGGGCTGCTCACAGGCCCAGATCACCCCCAGAATATTTCCAAGGGGATGTCTCAAGGAGAAGATCAAGGCAGGGATTAGTAGAACGATAAGGAGATTTTCTGAGTGTGTCTTTTGAGTTTCCTATTCCAGGGGGTAGGGAAGGGGAGAGAAAAAGATCAATGGAAAAGGATCTCTGAAGTTTTAATAAGTCACTGAGACTCCTGAACTGCAATACTGAGTGATCAGTAGGTCTGTCAGAAGCCACGTAACATGCCTTCAGCCACTGCTCTGCCTATGGACAGCACTAGCATCACCTCTGCTGGACCCATCAGGGTTCTTCTCACCTGCCCTTTTCCACCTGCAAACAGGAACATGCACCCAGCCAGTGCCCTGCAAACAGGCAGGTTTCTGGAGGGCCAGGGTGAGTGCACAGAGACTGGGATGAGGTCTGTGAGCACTGACAGGGAAAAGACATGGGACAGGGAAACAATTCCCAGGGTGAGAATCTTTAGGCAGCAAGGATATGATCTGGGAATGAGAGGAAACAAAAACCAGAAGTATGTAGGAGGCAGAACGCAAAAAACTCCATTTGATCCCTTCCAGTGCAGACCCCTTCCTCTGAGCAAGTCCCCTTGCCTCCTCTCCCACCCACCACAGCCTCTGCCCTCAGGGCTGGGGGCTCCAAGGCGTGAACCACCTCCTCTGCAGCCAGAGCTCCAGCAGAGCCGTGGTGCAGCTCTGCAGCCACGGGCCCAGTTCCCTCTGCAGAGCACAGGGGCTGAGAGCAGCTGCTCGGCAATGGTGGTGTCTGGGAGGTGGCGTGCACAGCTGGGGAAGGGGAACGCTGTCTGAGTGCCCCAATGCCTCTGCCCTGGCCTCTCTCAGGCAGATCCTCAATGTATATTTTTCCTTGTTTCTCCACTTGTCTTTATGATTGTTATGTCATTCTTGCTGCCAGGATCCCTGGGGCGGTGGAGTTTCAGCTGCAGAGTCACACACTGATTTTGTGGGTCCTTTCATGCATTTGTGTCCATGGGAACAAGTGTCCCAGCTTTCCTCTAACCTTTGTGGCTGTGTGCAATGCAGTGTGTGGGACTGAAGAATAAGCTGGTTTTCCCTTGATCAGATGCCATCATTAGGAGACTTGGCTATCTTCCTGAGGTTTCCTTCCCAACTTCCCTCCAGGTTGCAATCCTGTCCTATAGCACCTTTGTGTTATCTGAAATCCCCATGGAGAAGTGCAGAGATGCTATGACAGAGAACGTTCTTTTGGGTTTGTAAAATGAGCCATGTGTGTCCTTGGGTGGAAGTGGGGTGCTGAGACCTTGAGAAAAGGTGAGACATTTAGTGGTCTGCACTGGATCCCTCTGCTCACAGCAGTGTCTGTTTTTTTTTTCAGGGTAACACAAGAGTGAGATCACCCCCATCTCAAGAACAAGCCCAAGGCAGCTTGGAGGGAACAAGTCAGAGGGACAGACCAGCTCCCCTCAGTCTCCACTAAGCCACAGACAATCCTTTTGCCTCGCAGGACTCCCTCTGCTCTCCCTGAGTGAAGCAGAAATGCTGAGGGTTTCTGGCATCCAAGAAAACTCCTCAGGTGAGATGGGGGGAGTATTAAAAAACCCCAAACACTCTCAAACTGCCACCCACTATCCCCATTCCTTAGCACTGTGAGTGCAGATGCTGACAGGCCCTTCTGCGTTAGGAGCAGTTTCATCTGAGAAAGTTGAACACCAGGACTGGCCCCTGCCCCACCGTTCCCATGATCTCACTGCTGCAGAGCAGGGCTTACTCCTCAGCAGCCAGCGGGCAGAGGCCCTGCTCCCCACACTATGCTCAGCCAGAGCTGCAGCCACAGAGCTGAAGGAAGGTCTCCTGGAAAATGAGTAGGCGGGGTGGAGGCTGTGGTATAGCAGGGTGAAAGTGTATGAGAAAGGCTTAGATTTTGCTCAGAGAAGTCTCCCCTAACGCTTCATTGACTCTTCCTGTAGGAACAGGACCCCGTGCACAGAGGCAGCAGATGTCCAACAGCAGCTCCGTCACCCACTTCCTTCTCCTGGCATTCACAGACAGGCGGGAGCTGCAGCTCTTGCACTTCTGGCTCTTCCTGGGCATCTACCTGGCTGCCCTCCTGGGCAACGGCCTCATCATCACTGCCATAGCCTGTGACCACCACCTCCACACCCCCATGTACTTCTTCCTCCTCAACCTCGCCCTGCTCGACCTGGCATCCATCTCCACCACTGTCCCCAAAGCCATGGCCAATTCCCTCTGGGACACCAGGGACATCTCCTACATGAGATGTGCTTACCAGCTCTTTCTCTTTGCCTTCTTGGTAGTAGCAGAGTGTTACCTTCTCACTGTCATGGCCTATGACCGCTACGTTGCCATCTGCAAACCCCTGCACTACGGAATCCTCTTGAGCAGCAGAGCTTGTGTCCACATGGCAGCAGCTGCCTGGGGCAGTGCATTTCTCAGTTCTCTCCTGCACACGGCCAATACATTTTCACTACCCCTCTGCAAGGGCAATGCTGTGGACCAGTTCTTCTGTGAAATCCCCCAGATCCTCAAGCTCTCCTGCACACACTCCTACCTCAGGGAGATTGGGCTTCTTGTGGTTAGTATCTTAGTGAACTTAGGGTGTTTTGTTTTCATCGTGCTGTCCTATGTGCAGATCTTCAGGGCTGTGCTGAGGATCCCCTCTGAGCAAGGAAGGCACAAAGCCTTTTCCACGTGCCTCCCTCACCTGGCTGTGGTCTCCCTGTTTATGAGCAGTGGCATGTTTGCCTACCTGAAGCCCCCCTCCATCTCCTCCCCATCCTTGGATCTGGTGGTGGCTGTTTTGTATTCTATGGTACCTCCAGCAGTGAACCCCCTCATCTACAGCATGAGGAACCAGGAGCTCAAAGGCGCACTGAAGAAGCTCATTCAATCCATAGTCTTTCAGCAGCAATAAGCTGCCCAGGTCTCCTCACAAGTGATTTCCAATGTATCTGAGGAACCTCCTGTGCTTTGGTCGTTTTATCTGTGAGAATTCTTTTTGTCCAGGAATGTCTGCATGCAGTCCACTTCTCCAGAGGCATGAACCCAGTCTGGCTGACCTAAAGCACATGTGCCTGGCCCGATGGTAGAGCTGGCCTCCCATGTCACACCTCTGTAATAAAAGGGGATTTCCTCAGTGCTGGTGTCTGGAGGTTGGGCTCTTCTTCCAAAGCTGAGGTCAGGAACAGGATAAACCATTGCCCCCGTGAGTCTGTGCTGCTGTGCTTGGTTTCTCCATGGGCTGAGGGCAGTAGGGCTCAGGGCAATGTGTTAAGGAATGGGACTGGAGGGAGCTTTCAGTTACTGGAGTGAGCCTCCCTATTTGTCCACTTGCAGCACTCTCCAATCTCCACAGGTTTATGGCTGAGTTTTGCTGCACGGCCATTTTTGCCTCCTCCTGCTGGGCTCAGGGCCTGCACTGGGGGAATGGCCAGCCCTGCTCGACCTCTCTCCTTGTCTAGACCCTGGCAGACCCCGGAGCAGGGATGTCTGCAAAACCCCACATGGTGTGCAGATAGGGCTGATTATGTTCCAGGACCTGGGGGAGGCTGTCTGAAATAGGAGGAACAGAAGGGGGACTGGGCACAAAGGGACGTCATGGAGATCATGCAAGAGAAACTGTTCCTCACACCGAATACACCCTTTGCTCCCCAGTGCCAACAAGGCACTGACAGGGGCCATGAAGCAGCTGCCAGGGGGTGACCTCCTGGAGTTTGGGGCTGCAAGAAAAGTCAAGAGCAAATAGAAGAGCGTCCATTGCTGTGTTAGAGACCAAGGCTGAACAAGGCAAATGCAGGGCTGCTGCTGAAAAACAACAACAGTGATCTACTAAACAGGAGCCAGCAATGGGTCTGAGGGACTCAAGGCCTTCTTTGCCTGAGTCTTTACTCCCAGGTCTCTGTGCTCAATGAAGGGGTTCAAGGAGGAGAGCACGTATTGGCAGGAACCTCATGAAATCCCGCAAGGACAAATGCCAGTTTCTGCCCCTGCAGGGGACTCACCCTGGCAATGGCACAGGCTGGGGGCTGCCTGGCTGGGAGAAGCCCTGTGGGAAAGGTCCTGGTGGTCAGCGAGCTGGACAGGAGGCGGTCGTGTGCCCTGGCAGCAAGGGAGGCCACCAGCATCTTGGGCTGTGTGATCAGGAGCATGGCCAGGAGATGGAGGGAAGGGATTCTCTGGAATATTCCATCCAAATTTCAGATCCTCAATTCAGGAACAATACTGGCAAGCTGGAGTGGTTTTAGCAAAGGTCCCTGAGGACAGCCAGGGACTGGAGCACTTTGCCGGTGAGGAGAGGCTGAGGGAGCTGGGCTTGTCCAGCCTTGAGAAGGGAAGGCTGAGGGGGAGCTCATCCTGGCCTGCCAGTCCCTACAAGGAGGATATGGAGAATACAGAGCCAGGGTCTTCACCATGGTGCATGGTGGGAAGACAAAAGACAATGGGAGGAAGGTGAAAGAGAAGAGGTTCAGCCAGGACATAAGGAAACCTTTTTTCCCCATGAGCTCAGCCAAGTGCTGGAACAGGTTACCCAGAGAGGTTCTGCAGTCTCTGTCCTTGCGGGTTTTCAAACTCGGACTGAATCAAGCCTTGAACGGCTTGGGTCTGATCCTGCTTCTGAGAGGGTGGGCTGCAGCCTTCCTGAGGTCCCTTCAACCTCAGTTCTCTTACGAACCTATGAAGCTGGGCCCTGTTTCTAACTGGAGCAGAGCAGATGTTTATGGGACATGAATCCTCCCGCGCTGTAAGTGACCATCTAACCCAACATCTAGAGCAGTGAAGAGAGGTCGACACCTCAGTGTGACTCGCTCTGTGCAAAGACTGAGGAGTCCTGGGCAGGGAAGGTTCTGGGGACATGGGGCTCTGTGCAAGACACAAAAGGATCTTGTTTTAATGCCTGTAGGCCTGTCAGATGTCAGTTAATGTCAATGAAAATGGAAGCAAGAAGAACTGAAGAGAAAGATCCAAAGCAAAGAAAGATGTCAACACATTTCTCAGCTTTTCTTCAGTCTGTTGTGGTTTAACCCAGCAGCGATAATGGAACCAGAGCTGGCTTCAGCATGCAACGATCCAACACCACTCACCATCTCTCCTGCCCTGAAGGACTGTTATGCCAGGTCGAGCCCAAAGTCATGGACCAAAGGAACTCAGCAGACATTTTAGAGGGATGGCCCATAGACCAAGGGACTAATCTCTGTGTGTTTATATCAAAAGAGAGGAAAAGTGGTGGTGATTCATTGGAATATATTGGAAAGTGTGGGACCTGGTCATGAGGTATATGGTATAGAATATGGGGTGGATACTGTCCTTGGTTTGGCTGGCATAGAGTTAATTTTATTGGTTTTTTTTTTCCTGGTATCTGGTATAGTGCTGTGTTTTGGATTTAGTATGAGAATAATGTTGAGAACACAGTGATGTTTTAGTTGTTGCTGAGTAATGCTTACACTAGTCAAGGACTTTTTAGCTTCTCGTGCTCTGCCAGCGAGAAGCTGGGAGGGGACACAGCCAGGACAGCTGACCCAAACTGGTCAAAGGGATATTCCATACCATATGACATCATGCTCAGTATATAAACTGGGGGGAGCTGGCCAGGGAGGGAACCATTGCTCAGGAACTGGATGGGCATCGGTCAGCGGGTGGTGAACAATTGCATTATGCATCACTTTTTTTGTATATTCTTTTATCATTACTATTATTCTTGTTATTATTATGATGATTTTCTCTTCCTTTTCTGTCTTATTAAACTGTCTTTATCTCAAGCCATGAATTTTACTTTTTTTTTTTTTTTTTCCCCCTCTATTCTCTCCCCCATCCTGCTGGGGAGGGTGAGGAGTGAGCCAACACCTGTGTGGTGTTTAGCTGCCTGCTGGGTTAAATCACGATAGTGTCTTTGGAGGGGATTTCTTTTTTTTTTGAAAGGAAGGTGTTTTCCAGAACTGGGAATGGACGTAGGACACAAATGTCTTCAGCTACAGGGACACAGACACCTGGTGCCAGTAGAGATGCCCTGGGAACCCCTGCCCAGCCTCCACCTGCAGCCTGCAAGGTGCTCTGGTCTCCCTCAGGTCCTCTGGGATAGATGCCAATCCCAGGCCAGCACCTCAGCTACACTGAGACCCCTGAAAGTGGCACTGCCTTTTTGTGGTCCGACAACTGATGTCTGCCTGGAAAGGTGCACAATTCTTTTTTTTTTTATAATTAAAAAAAAAAAATATACGAGCACATTTGCATCAGCTGAATCACTGGAGTACTTTCAAGAAACAACAATGTTTTCCCACCATGACAGAATAGGAATTTCCTGGAAGTGTACTAATGGCAGGAGAAGAAATATTGATCTTCGCCTGTACTTGTCTTACCACTACTCTGTCTAGTATCTCATCTCCCTCGTCATTCAGGTGTTTCCACCTCTCCTGAGTAAGTGGTCATGCCTAAGGACATCTTCTCAGCAGACTGTCTGGATGTATGCCCTTCCCATTGTTTTCAGGTTTCCTCCTCCGCTTGCTCTTGGATCATTCAGATGCCTCTCAACTTTTTGGTTTCTGCTTTGAGCTTTAGGGAGTTAGAGACTTGCCCCATTTTTCAGGAGTCTAATTAACTCTTTAGTCAACACCTTAATCATGTGTTTATATCTTTGCTTTCTTATCTGTCTAAAAGTGTTCTTGTACAGAAATCCCTTGTAAAAGGCGGACCACGTTAGCTGCTGCTTGGACTCAGCAGACAGCTGAGGAGAGAGTTTTCAAGCTGATTAAATGGCATCATGTTTAACTTTTGTTTGTTGGCAATGAAGAGAAACCTTTCTGTGGCTGTGTGCAGCCCAGTTCTCTAAGGAAAGCAGGTGGGAGCTGGTGCAAAGGAGCTGTAACATCCATCTGCAGAGCTCAGTGGAGAAGTCTGGTATGAGGAAAGGGATGCAAGTCCCAGGTGGCCGATGAGGGAACTGGTGGGCTTGGGGAGGTGAGGAGCAAGGTCGTCCAGACAGACCTCAAGGGACTACTTTTCCTTCCCTTCCAGACCTCCTGACGAATCATCTTAGATCAATATCCACTGGAGCATGCTGCTTCTTCAGTAGGCTGAAAAATTAGACAAAATACCCTTAAGAAGCAAAACTCATTTTTTTTACTGAACTCTTCCTCTTTGCCTACCCCACTGAAACAGCTCCAATTAGCTGTAGAAGACATGAAGACTTGAAAAAAAGTGCAGGAACAGCAAGGCACAGTAGGGCTTTCTGCATTGTAATGAGCCCCAGGGTGCATTTGGTGCTGAGTGCTTGAGCCTGAGATACTGAGGGGAGATTTGCACAAACCTTTCCAGAAGTCAAAGTCAGAAGCAAAACCCAAAGTACCCTGAAGCATTAAGGGGTCCCTCTGAGGGCCATTACTGACAAGGCCTCCCCATGGACTCGTTAGAGCAGAAAATTGGAGGCAGTGCTGGCAGGCAGGCAAAGGCAGAGTGCAAGCGGCTCTGATGCTTTCTCAAGCCTTGATGTGTTTCTCAAGCCAAAACCCAAGCCCTGACCCTTGATCGTGTCCCTCACGTGTGGCTCAGGGCTCTTCCTGGGGCACTGGGATGTGGGCTGTGCGATGCCAAGTAAAGGACAACGGTATCACACTGCCTGGCCTCTCTGCCAGGGTGCAAGGAGGCAAGGAGGCTCCGGTGGCATGAGGACAATGTGTCTCCTCACAGGCCTTGGTGTCAGAGGCATCAGCCATAGCCCAGGGGACCAAGGCCTCCATTCTGTCAGGGACTTCTCAGCACCCTTGGCCATCTCTACCGCAGGCTGTCCTAGGCTGTCCCATGCCTATGCCTGTTTCTCTTCAGGCTGTAGACACCCAACCTGCTTCCACCACACACCATCTTCCTCCCCATACTGATGTCTCTCTGTCCTCACTGGTGACTCTTCTTTGAAACAGACTCATTTCCTGATCCAGACTCCCTCTGGGTGACCTCTTGCACCACAGCACTGGCCTTGGAGTGACATTGCTTTCTTCCTCATGTCCAGTCTGGACCTCCCAAACTGCAGGTTTTGCTAGTTTTCCTTTTTCATGGTCTTTCGCAGGTGCCACCACCTCTGAAAGCATATTTCAAGCTGTCATGGCCTACACGATCCCACACTCCCCAGATCTTCTGATTCACTAGGCCTAAGAAGCCCACGTCTCTCAGTCTCTCTACACATGGCCCCTAACCCCAACTTGGCAGACCTCTGGATCATCTTCAGCTTCTCGCCATTCCTCCAGAATGGGGACCCCCACACTGGGACACACTATTCCAGATGTGGCCACACCAGTGCTGAGTCAAGACGGATGACAACTCCCTTTGTCTGATGGCCATGCTCCTCCCAGTGCAGCTCAATATGCACATGGGTATGTTCACGTTTAGCACCATCACTGGCTGCTATGGCATCCCTTGTAATGCCCAGGCCCTTTTCTTTGAGGTTGCTCCTCATCCAGCCCAGTCTGAGCCTGCCTTGATGACAATATACTAATTAAATGAAATTGCAAGCCAAGGCAGGTATTACCGCTGTAACCATCCCAGAAATACCACATGAGGGTACAAAGCAAGACAAACCGTATCTGATGAGAAAAAGGTAACCAGAGGTGGACTATTTGTATGGGAGGGCATGAGCATGATCAAAGGGAAGAACTTGGGAGGGGCAAAAGAGGGAAAAAGAAAATACAAGGTGAAGCCATGTACATGGCCAGGGCTGTTCAGGGGTACCTGCCAAGCAGCCCTTCACCTGCAACAGACTGATTGGAGTGGGACAAGAAAGCTGCACTTGCTCTGACCATATTTATGCCTGACTGACTTCCAGGGTCATGGGGAACCTGAGTTCTTTCCCTCAAATCCTCAAGAGAAAAGCCATGGTGGCTGGAAACACGGAATCGTTCAGGCTGCAAGTGACCTCCGGAGGTTTCCAGTCCACCTCCTGCTGACAGCAGGGTCACCCGTGGGGTCACAGCAGGTTGCACAGGACTTCATTCACGTTGGGCTTCAAACCCACCAAAGATGGAGATGGCACCTCCTCTCTGGGAAACCTTGATCATTGGCCCTCATCATCCCATCATGCACAACAGGGAAGAGCCTGACTCTTCCGGATCACCTCCTGGTAGGTGTGGGAAGGCTGTTCCAATGGTCTCCCCAAAGCCTTCTTTTTTTCCACTGAGTCAACAAATCCAGCTTTCTTAATCTAGGAAAATTACAAAATGGCAACACTGTGGCAGTGATTAGAGGTGATGTTTCTGTTTACTTTTGGAGAGACCTTAAAGTACAGTTGTAACCCTCGTGTCTTCAAAGGATGGCCCCCGCTGAGCAAGAGTCCCTCGCTTGTGCAAATCACCAAACATTGCCCAGCACGTGGGTCAGTGCACCTGGCATTAGGTATTGAAAAGTTAAGCTGCTGAGCCTGTGTTAAGTACAGTTCCCTGAAGTGCCATAGACGACTATAGGAGGAGATGACACCATCCTCTGTACTGCTCCTTCCTCCCCGCTGTCAAAGGAGACCAGGCAATGAATTCATCTTTTTAGACATTGCAGTCATAAAAGTCTGTGTTGGAATGAGTTAATTCCCCTGAATTTGCTAGATCAGCTGAAGTATTGGCTCTGAGAGCATTGCATCAAGGACTGGACATTTACTTCACCAGACCTGATCTGCAGACAGCCGCCTTGTTACTCAAAACTACATTTCTGACCAATATTCAAGATTTTATACCAAAGTAGAAGAGAGGTAATTTGAGGCAGTTGAACTGGACTTGATTTCAGGCATGTTTTTGTTCTAACCAGGAGGTTAATGGAGATGTAAGCGCCACTTGGTAGAGAAATAAAGCCATTATTGTTCTTTTGATTGTGTTCCACCTATTTTCTGTCATTTCCTAAAGATGAAGAGGTTCAACAAAGATCTGCCACCAAAATAATCAGGAAACCAGATTTAGAAGCAAGGAGAAGTTGCATCAGAACTGGCGGAGGGTGAAGCTTGTTGAGACTTGGCTGTGCCATGGAGGGATGAAGCCCTCTGCTTGTTGCTTTCTGTCTCGGTTTCCACATGTAGAAAATTCCATTGTGGTATTCACCAGGGTTTGTAAAGTGCTTGTAGGTCATTTGAAAGGCATTGCTAGGTAGGGTCTTCTTATGGTGATGTATTGCAGGAGAGAACCTGGTGTGATATTCATTTCAGGAATCTTTACACTGCTAAGAAAGAAAGGTCGCATTCCTGCAAATATGTCATCATCAGGTGTTTGCCCTCCCCACCCCTGTCCCCTTCCAAAATCCACCTACAAAAACTCTTCTCAGGTGGAAAAGTGTTGCCTGAAGGTGGTCACCCTTCTCTTCAAGCCTGCCTTGGGAGCATCTTTCATCATCTGGTTCCTCAGGCTGAAAAGAAAGGGACTCATCAAAGCAGTTACCACTGTGTTGAGAAGGGCCACTGCCTTGTTGTAGGACATGTGGTGACCTGAAGGCTGGGCATACATAAATATGCAGCTGCCGTAGCCCAAGATGACAAAGGTGAAGTGAGAGGAGCATGTAGAGAATGCCTTGTGCCGTGAGGAAGCTGATGGCAACCTAAGTATGGTGTTAATGATGTAAAGGTAGGACACTGCTGTCATGCCCAGGGAGCCAAGTAGGATGATGGATGAGGCCATGAAGGTGATCAGCTCAACAATCTCTGTTTGTGCCCAGGACAACTTGATCAAAAGCACGCTGTCGCAGAAGAAGTCGTCAATATGATTGGCATTGCAGAAGGGCATCCTGGCAACCAGGACAGTGGAGACAATGGTGGCCAGGAAGCCTGCAGCCCACGAGCCCAAGAGTGGCTGAAGGCAAAGCTGACCGTTCATGAGCATGGGGTACTGCAGAGGGTGGCATATGGCCACATAGCAGTCATAGGACATGACAGCCAGAAGGACAAACTCGATGTAGCCCAGAAGGGAGTAGAAGTAGCCCTGAGTTAAGCAGCCTGGGAAGGAAATGGCTTTGCTGCCCATCAGCAAGTTTCCTATGGCTTTGGGTATGATGGATGTAGTGATGAAGATGTCCAAGCAGGAGAGGTTACAGAGGAAAAAGTACATGGGCCTGCAGAGGTCTGTTCCAGGCAGAACGAGGGCAACGATCAGCAAGTTTCCCACTAAGATCACCAGGTACAAAGCCAGGAGAGGGATTGCCATTAGGCGCTGCTGATGGTGGCGGGAGGGGAAGCCCGAGAAGGAACTCTGTGACAGTCGTGTGGTTCAACATTTCTGCATCAGAGCTGCAGTGAGCAAGGGCAGATGGTCAGTGGAGGAAACAATGCTTCAGGAGGTTACAAGAAGATGAGACAGAACGAAAGAATGTAGAAGGATGAGAAAAGGCGTTCACGGAGATGTTCATGCAAAAGCTGGAAGGAAAACAGAAGAGAGGAGAGAATAATCAACCTAGAGCAAGAAGGCCCCATTTTACGCACTAGGAGCAAACGTAGTACGGGGGTTAGAGCAGGGATCCACTATAAACACGATGCAAGTTATTGTATTTGAGCTCTTTACCCAACAGTCCCTTTACAGGCAGTGGGGAAAAAACAGACGTTTCTCAACCGGTTTTATTCTAATCTATTTAAAGGTATCCTTTAGGATGAGCTACAATGCATTCTAGTGCAGGAATAAAACAGCTCAGCCAAGTGCCTTTAACCTTTTGATTAGGACAGAAGCAGAGAGAAGGCGGCATGAAGATGGTGACAAATGAGGGGGCATGTGGGAAGGAAAGGTAAGAAGGCGAGTGAGAGAAGAGGAAAGTTTTATTCCCTGGGAAAGGTTTGGTTTTCAGGGAAAGTCAGAGCCAAAGAGGGAGAAGACAAACGTCACGTGTTTAAAACTAGTCCATTTTCAGGACTGTCTTTCCATCCAAGCTTGAACTTTGTCGGGTAGAACAGAAAGCTTTATAAACAGATTCCTCCTCTGTCACTGACAACTTTCCTGCTGAAAAACAGTTTTGATAAACCTTTCTGGCTGTCGGAGGGAAAAAGAAAAGAAGATTTGAAAAGCAGCAGAGAAGAGGGGAATAAACAAAGGAAAAACCTAAGAGCATAACAGGATTGAAAAAGATGGGGGGGTAGGGAGGCGGAGAAGGGAAATTCATTCAGTTGGGGGATAAAAAATACCTTGTAAAGCAAACAAATAAAGAAACTAAATAAACTAATAGGAAATTGAGCCGTCTCTCTCCTGTGGTGTTTGGTTCTTTGTTTCTTTTTCTGTTTTTCTTTTCTTTCCTGTGGAATGAAGCCTGGTTTGGTAAGGAGTTCATCCTTACCAAGTCAAGAATTTATTATCTGAGGGCTTGGAAAGTTTGAATTCTTGGTGCAGCGCTTCTTTCCAAACAGCCTTCCCCTATGCGGGCCATCTCCTTCCTGTCCTGCTGGTTTTGCTCACAAAACCTACACAAGCCTGAAAACCTCAGACCCATCGGGCTCTGTGCAGCTTAGCTGAGATGGGCCAACAAGCCCACATCAAAGGAAGGGGCAGAGATCCTGACACAGGTCTCGCTTCCCGAGAAATATCACAGGGAAAGGAGGAATGTCAAAGGAGAGTAGCAGGTAAGAAGGCAGGCAGGCCAGGAATTAAAAACAGCCAAATCAATGAAAATCAAGGTGAAATGTGACAAACCACTGACATGAATCTATGATGTGCTGGGAGCATTAGCGGGGGGAAAGAGAAGCCCAGCAGACTTTGTGTGAAGCACCATCTCCTTTCTTCCCACAACCCCTAAAGAACAGTCTATCGGGGCTCCTTTCAAGGCTCCTGTAAAGCCTTTGTGGGTGAGCTGGGAATGCCATTTGTGCTGAGGCACTTCCTCCAGACTGAAGGAGTCTCCGATTTTTCTTCCCCTTTTGTGGAGAACATTTCTAAGGCCTTCGGTATGTTCCCCGAGGAGTCATGGCCTTGGGTGCTAAAGGGTTCCTCAGCAGAGCAGCTCTGAGAGGGTGAGGGGAGATTAATGACAATGATAGCTGGTAGCTAGGTGACCTAATCCCTGCAGAAGTCGAGACCCATTCTGAAAAGTATTCTGTGAGGGAGAAGCACCAAATCTTAAAAGGTGCTGCCAAGAGATGTTTAACGGTGAAAGCAGCTTCTGTGGAGTGACTTCCATGCTACCCGCCTTGTCTTTACAATGTTGGACACCTAAAGGATAGGTGGTTTTTAGTGTCAGAGTAATCTCCTTAGTTTTCCTGGGGTTTGCCAATGAAGCTGAGGACACAGTTCAACTTATTGCAGAAATGGATTTCTAAAGGTAGAGGAGAGGAGTCGATTCCTCTTCTGCCCTTGCAAGGGGAGCCCTGACTGACCAATCGACACCTGGCCTCTTCATTGCAGACCTCTGGGAGATTTGCAGAGATCATTCCTTGCTGTCTAGGGGCCACCTGACTGTCTCCTTCCAGTCCAGAAGGAAGCCGGTGTCCTGAGGGTTTGGTGCTAAAACTGGAAACACTGTGAAGGCCTCTCAGCCCATCTTAGTGCATGTCAAAAAAGGACAAGGTATCTCTCTTTGGGTGGAATTGTTCCTCTAAAGCTGAGAGAGAGGAATCTCATTCTTCAAGGCTTTGGGAGTCTCCTCCTTGATGACATGTAAGAAGACTTCCTTCTCCCTGAGTACAGACAGGCTCTTAGTCCCTCTTTCTCCACAGGGCTCATGAAAATAGGACCCCCTTTGCACTCCGTGTTGGCAGGCCAGCCCCATCCTCTGGCACTGTCTGGCAGAGCACAAACCTCTGCCCATGGACTTCTTCCTGATCTCCCGACTTCACAGTGGACTGGCTGACCCTGCACTTGTCTAAACTGGGCCCCAGATCACTTCTCCTTTCAACCCATTTCTTCCTTTCCCAGTGCAGGCAGGGGGTGTAGAGCAGGGGCTGATAGAACCCACTGCTCCCTCCATTTCCTCACAAGTCTTCCAGGAAAGATGGACCCATGCCTTTGCACTTCCAGCCAACGCGCCACTTTGTGACGAGCTGGCACACAGAGATGTTTAGCCAGTCTTCCCACACCTCGAGACCCATTTTGACCACAGCATTTTGTTTGCAAAGGGTTGGCAGTCGGGGGAAGTGAAGAATGCAGAGAGTGTGATGTGAGTAATTGTCCATATTACACACATCCACCCGGACTGGAAGAGTGAAACCATGTGCACCACCGAGGGTGATGGTTAATTCACAAGCAGGGTGGCTCCTCTTCTGTGTGAGGCCAGATTGCAGGGACGAGGGGCCCATGAGCGTCCATCACTCAAGACCCAAATGCAGGACCCGAGACTTAGCCCTGTTGGACCTCCTACAGTTGGCCTCGGCCCATCGACCCAGCCTGTCCAGATCCCTCTGTAGGGCCTTCCTACCCTCCAGCAGATCAACACTTCCACCCAACTTGGTGTCGTCTGCAAACTGACTGAGGGTGCACTCGATCCCCTCATCCAGATCATTGATAAAGATAATAAACAGAACTGGTCCCAGTACTGAGCCCTGGGGAACACCACTTGTAACCAGCTGCAAACTGCATTGAACTCCATTCACCACCACTCTTTGGGCCTGGCCATCCAGATAGTTTTTTACCCAGCAGAGAGTACACCCATCCAAGCCATGAGCAGCCACTTTCTCCAGGAGAATGCTGTGGGAAAGAGAATCCAACGGTGTCAAACACGCAGTTGTGCTGGAGAGCCCTGGCATCTCGCATAGCACTACAGGCCTGTATTTGGCCGTTGAGTAGCTGCCCTGAATTAGGTTAGCCAACGTAGGGATGTCCACGGGCGTTGTGCCATTACAGTCCATGGTGATCTAGTATATGCAGCTGATGGAGAAGATGGCTGATGGCTATGGCAATGGCTACATCTGCCCCCCTGACTACCTCAATAGGCTGCCCTGAACATAAGGAGTAGGGAAAAGTTCAGATGTCCTAAATGTGGGCATCTGCTGTTGGCCAAAGGAAGTCCCCTCTAAGCTCAAGCATGATGCCTCCAGATGCTTCCCTCTCTGTGAACCGCTGCATTACAGCTTGCAGTTACCTGCACATATCTTGGACCACCTCTGACACCTCAGATGTCACCAGGTGTTTGAGTCTGAACAGCTCACTCCTTGCCTCCATCCCCAGCAATTACTACAGGAGCTGAGACAAGAGGCTCCCAGGCACCAGGTTCCTATTTTGTGTCCACCTGAACGGATGCAAGAGGAATCCCACCTCCTGTGGGTTTGTGGCAGCCGTAGATGAGAGCTGAGGTCCCTTCCAGCCCCAGGACTACAAACAAAGGATGAGAAGCCTCAATTGACTCAGCTGAATCCCTTCCCTCAGCAAGGGTAAAGGAGATCTGTCACTGTCCAGGTTTTCTGTCCCATACCAGAAGTAAGGAACGGTGATTCTCATGCCCAGTTCTCTCTCTGATAGGAGAAATTGCATTGCTGGAAAGAAGTATCTCTCCAGAGGTGGGAGAGGGGCCACAAGTTATTACTTCAGCCTGTTTCACAGCAGGTTTCCCAGGAGCCCCAGGGACACCTGGAGGGAGCCCAGAGGGGCAGAGAAAGTGGTGCCTTGGGCTGGGCCTCTGCTGCCGAACTGGGCTGGGCTCCTGGGATGGAGGGAGCTCATGGCTACCAGGCAGTGCTGCTGAGAGACAGCTCTGCCCAGGAGCAGCTCCTCTGCAAAGTGCGGCAGGGCTGAGGTCACTGCCTGCAGGCACCAATGGGTGAGGAGAGAAGTAGCAGAGAGGTTAAAGGCAATCTGGCATGGGAGGACAGGTGAGAGCTCACTGCGGAAGAGATCCTCACAGCCCTTGACACGGTAAGTCTCTGGCTACAGGGCAATGCAGATGGGTTTCTGGACAGGGGAACACCTCCCGGGAGGAAAATCTCCAGGCAGCAGGGAGATGATGAGGGAATGAGAGGAAACTAAAACGAGAAGTACTGTAAGAGGCAGAACGCAGAAACCTCCATTTGATCCCCTCCAATGCAGACCCCTTCCTCTGAGCAAGCCCCCTTGCCTCCTCTCCCACCCACCAAAGCCTCTGCCCTCAGGGCTGGGGGCTCCAAGGCGTGAACCACCTCCTCTGCAGCCAGAGCTCCAGCAGAGCCGTGGTGCAGCTCTGCAGCCACGGGCCCAGTTCCCTCTGCAGAGCACAGGGGCTGAAAGCAGCTGCTTGGCAATGGTGGTGTCTGGGAGGTGGCGTGCACAGCTGGGGAAGGGGAACGCTGTCTGAGTGCCCCAATGCCTCTGCCCTGGCCTCTCTCAGCCACACCCTCAATGTATGTTTTTCCTTGTTCCTCCACTGGTCTGTGTTCTTGCTATTGTTATCTTCTTGCTGCCAGGCTCGCCGGGGATGGGAATTTTTAGCTGCAAAGTCACAGGTGGATCTTGTGGGTCCTTTCATGCAGGTGTGTCCATGGGAACACATGTCCCAACTTTCATCCAACCTGTGGGGCTGTGGGCAATGCAGTCTGTGGGGCTGGGGAATGAGATGAATCTCCCTCACTCAAATGCTGTCATTAGGACCCTTGGCTATTGCCTTGAGGATTCCTTCCAAGCTGTGGAAGCAGGATGAAAACCTGCCATATAGCACCTTTGTGTTATCTGGAAGCACCATGGAGAAGCTCCCCTCCCTCTGCACTAAGCCACAGGCACTCCTCTTGCCTCGCAGGACTCCCTCTGTTCTCCCTGAGTGCAGCACAAATGCTGAGGCTTTCTGACATCCAAGAACACTCCCCTGGGTGCAAAGGGAGGAGGAGCTGTAAAAAACCCAAATCTCTCAACCTGCCTTCTGCCACCTCAGTTCCTTATCACTGGGAGTGCAGATGCTGACAGCCCCTTCTGCACTAGGAGCAGTTTCATGAGAGAAGGTCAAACACCAGGGCTGGCCCCTGCCCCCACTCTTCCCATGAACCCACTGCTGCAGAGCAGGGCTGACCTCTCGGCAGCCAGTGGGCAGAGCCCTGCTCCTCATGGCACGTTCAGCCAGCACCAACCAGGGCTCCAGCCGCAGAGCTGAAGGAAGGTCTCCTAGAAAAGGAAAAGGGTGTCTGCATGTAGCAGGGCGAGGGTGTATGAGAAATGGCTTTGATTTTGCTCAGAGAAGTCTTCCCTAACTTGACACTGTCTTTTCCTCCTATTACAGTGCCCATACCCAGCGGTAGTAAATGTCCAACCGCAGCTCCATCACAGAGTTCCTCCTCCTGGCATTCGCAGACACACGGGAGCTGCAGCTCTTGCACTTCTGCCTCTTCCTGGCCATCTACCTGGCTGCCCTCCTGGGCAACGGCCTCATCATCACCGTCATCGCCTGTGACCACCGCCTCCACACCCCCATGTACTTCTTCCTCCTCAACCTCTCTGTTCTCGACATGGGCTCCATTTCCACCACTCTCCCCAAATCCATGGCCAATTCCCTCTGGAACACCAGGGACATCTCCTACGCAGGATGTGCTGCCCAGCTCTTTCTGTTTGTATTTTTTATTTCAGCAGAGTTTTGTCTCCTCACCATCATGGCCTATGACCGCTACGTTGCCATCTGCAAACCCCTGCACTATGGGACCCTCCTGGGCAGCAGAGCTTGTGTCCACATGGCAGCAGGTGCCTGGGGCACTGGGTTTCTCAATGCTCTCTTGCACACTGTGAATACATTTTCCCTCCCCCTCTGCAAGGGCAATAGTGTGGACCAGTTCTTTTGTGAAATCCCTCAGATCCTTAAGCTCTCCTGCTCACACTCCTACCTCAGGGAAGCTGGGCTTCTTGTGGGTAGTGGTTTTCTTTTTTTGGGATGTTTTGTTTTCATTGTGCTCTCCTATGTGCAGATCTTCAGGGCCGTGCTGAGGATCCCCTCTGAGCAGGGACGCCACAAAGCCTTTTCCATGTGCCTCCCTCACCTGGCCGTGGTCTCCCTGTTTCTCGGCACTGGCATGTTTGCCTACCTGAAGCCCCCCTTCATCTCCTCCCCTCTGCTGGACTTTGTGGTGGCAGTGCTGTACTCAGTGGTGCCTCCTGCAGTGAACCCCCTCATCTACAGCATGAGGAACCAGCAGCTCAAGCATGCAGTGTGGAAAATGATGACTGCCTGTTTTTTCGAAGCAATAAACTGCCCGTCATCTTCTGCATAGTAGTTATAATGTAACTCATTGCAGGACCCGCCTGACTTCTGAATTTTTTGTTGTTTGTGGTGGTTTCTCAATTGTGATAATGTTGTCATCTCCTTTCTAATTCACTGTCTGCTTTTCTTTTCTGACTGAGTGGCAGCGTAAATGAGGAGCCATGCTCCCTGTGTTTGTAAACAAAATAAAGGACCCTGCAGGAACTATTTTTTTCCTGACATCCTTCCTCCAAGGCCTTTTTTGGAGCTGCAGGGACAGTTCCTGTGTGCATGGGTGGAGGGGAAAAGAGTCCCAGCATGACAGCACTGCCAGGGAGCACCAGCGCTTGGTCTTCAAGAGCTGTTCTCTTGCCACTTCCACACTCTCTTTCTGATCCCTTCTGTTGGTGTCAGCCCTGAGTGCTCTGGCAGCCTGGTCACAATGGGCACTTCCATGACAGAGCTGGCCTCCGTAGCAGCGCTTCCATAAAGAAGGGTGATCTCCTCAGGGCAGTGCCTGAAGGCTTAGGTCTTCTTTCAGAGTTGCTGTCAAGAACAAGCTCAAGATAGTGCCCTGGGGAGGAAAACATAAGTGAACATCTAATGTGTGTGAGTGTGCAGGGCTGGGGCACACAGCAGTGTCCCTTGCACAGCCAGGCCTCCTGCGAAAGATTTGAAGGACCAGCAGAGCAGGGTCTGGTCTGTGCCCGTGTTTGCCTGACACCCTGGGCAAGGTGCCCCGGGGCAATGGCCACAGACCAGCCCCTTGCAACCACCAGTCCCAGCACTGGCCTCTCACTCCAGCTCGGGGAGGTTCTTTGTCCCTCCATGGAAGGACACCAAAGGAGTAGGTCAGCAGTCCATGTTTGCATTGTACAGAGGAAATGTAAGCATGCACATCACATACATGACGTGAAATGAACCTGAGTGAGCAGAAATGCCATCAGCTATTCCTTGGGGTTCCAAGGAGGCCTGTGGGATAGACACTGCCTCCAGGTCACTTCACGTTGGGAGCAACATCCCCTGGGAAACCACCCAAATGCAGCATTGGGATGTGCTTCCTTGAGCCGAGGTCCCTGGGTCCATTCCTCATGACGAGGGGCATCTCAGACAGGTGCAGAGCAGGGCGATACACCGCAGGGCGGAGGTGCCTCCCAGCCTCTGGCAGTGGCAGCAGGAGGCCATAGAGCCGTTATGCCTGCTGCAGTGCCCTGCCTCCGCACATGCAAGGGAAGGGCTCGTGCCTCTGAACACCCCTGTGTGTATGAGGAGTGCATGAGGCCAGCTGAGATATGGGCACCTCACAGATGTGTGTGACTCCAGGAACAAACCCCACTGGCCCAAGGAGATTCATCTCACCCGCCTCGGACAGGCTCCTTGCAAGGGCTCCTGTCTGCTCCTGCTACCCTTTCCGGGTTGTGCCCTCAAAGGTGTCAGAGCCATCAGAGAGGTTCTGGGGTCCTTGGAAAAGGCAGACATCAAACCTTTCTTCAAGAAACGCAAGAAGAAGGACTGGGAGAATTACAGGCTGGTCATCGTTACATCTTTCCCTGGGAAGGGAATGGGCCAAATACTGCTGCAGCCATTTCCAGGTACTTGTAGGAGAAGAAAGGCATTGCTGAACCTGTGCGGGTAGGGGAAAGAAGGGGATGTTTTGTTCCTGGACCTTAGCAAGGGTTTTGACATGGTTTCCCGTAATCTCTTTATAGTCAGATTGGTCCCCAGTCCAGGTATCTGGACTGAAGAAGTGGGTGATGTAGTGGGTGGGAAGGTGGCTGGTGGATCCAGCCCAAATGTCAGCAGTGGTAGAGTCCTGCTGGTGGACACTTCCTAGTGGTATCCCTCAGTGCAAGCAGTGGGGCCAACACTCTGGAATGTCTTCATTAACTCCCTGGATAATGTGCCAGAGTGCCTTTTCAGCTCCTTTGTGGATGATGCCCAACTGGGCAGACCCGTTCCGCAACCTCATCTTGTTCACCCTGCCTTGAGCAGGATAGCTGGACAAGGTGATGTTCGGGGTCTCTTCCAAGCTGAGTTATTCTAGGATTCAATGAATCTTTTCCTTGGAGAGCTTTTTGAAGACAGAAGAGACAGAGGAAGAAGGAGAAACAGAGAGGCAAAAGTAGAGGCATATAATGCACCAATATAAATACAATGTTCCTCTGAGGAACGTTTCTCTGCTCAAATGGTTGGTAGGAAATCTATTAGATAAATATGATGAAACAAGCTTACTTGTATCTGCTCACATACATCTATCTGCTTGCTGAAGGGTGATGGCTGGGTACGGTACCATGTGGTCACTTGTGTCTCAGGAACTCATAATCCATTAGGAAGCCAATGGCTGTGAGGGGGGCTGTGAGGTCACTTCTGCCTCTGGAGGTGAGAGGCCAACAGCAGGAATGTGTCTGGGAAAGGCACTGTGAGGTCACTTCTTCCTGAAACAGCCGATAGGTCAGCCCTTGACTCATGGCTGGGATATGTGCTTCTAAACTCACCTCTGCCGGTGTCTCTGACAGGCCAGCAGAAGGCACCTGGTTGGCACATTGGCTGGGAGACCCCCTCTGCCGAAGGACCTAGGCTCACTCCAGGAAGGGGGCTTCTATTTTGGCTGTCCTGTCTCTTCTGCCTGAGTACAGGATGGGACAGCCACAGGCACGCAGCTTGGTCGTGTCTATCCGAGAAGCTGAAAGGCTCACAGCCTTGGAAGATCATGGTGAGGTTACTTCTGTCTGGTCAGATGAAGGGCTGCAAGAAGGCTGATGGGTTTGGATGCCTGTTTACAAGGGTGGTTTCCCAGATGCTGGAACTTTCCCTGGATGTAGGAAAGAGCAGGAGAGAGAAACAGTGCCACACAGTGCAGCTTGGATGGTGGAGATTGGACATGAGGAGGAAGAAATGTCACTCAGAGGGTGGTTCTGTGGTAGATGAAGTCCTCCAGAAGGAGTATGAAATCAGTCCATCTCCTGGTGTTTGAAGGAACAGAGTGTGAGGGTGGACAGCCATCGGTGAATGTATGGAAATGGCAGGGTGAGAGCAAGGTGAGGAAGCGAGATGGGTGTCTGCAGCCTGCAGGGCAAAAGAAGCAGCTGTGGGGCAGCGTAGGACAAGCTGTGGTGGAGATGGCAAAGAGCACTGGCAAGGCTGGAAGTGGCCAAGAGAAGCCAAGGTTGTTCCCTTTAACTATGGCAATCGTCTCTGCCACCACGGCCAATGAGGAGACATGTTGTCCTAAGGCACTGGGGAGGCCTCGTTGCCTCCTTGCACACCCCCAGTAAGGCTGGGAGCTGTCATAGCCTTGTCCTGCACTCAGCATCACCCCCCCACATCCCACTGCCCCAGGAAGAGCCCTGAGCAATGCGTGAGGGACAGGACCTGCCTTCCCCGGGGCTGGGGGTCAGCGCTTGGCCTTGCTGCTTCATAAAACAAAGCCAGGGTTTCCTCAGCATCTGAGCTGCCTGCACATTCCCTTTGCCTGCCTGCAATCATGGCCTCCAATTCTCTGCTCTAACGAGTCCCTGGGGAGGCTTTGCCAGTAATGGCCCTCAGTGGGGCTTATGAATACTTCAAGGTACTTTGGGTTTTGCTTTTGATGCTGACTCTTAGAGAGGTTTGTGCAATCTCCTCTCAGTGCCTGAGGTTCAAGGACTTGGCACAAAATACACCATGGGGCTCATTAAAATAAAGCAAGCCCTAACGAGCCATGTCTCTTCCTGTCATTTTCTTCAAGTCTTCAGGAGTTGTACAGATAATTAGAGCTGTTTCCTAGCATAGTTAGGCGGAAAGATTTCAAAGAGCTTCTAATAAAAATGAATGTTTATTTCCAAGGGTGTAGTTTATTACTTTTCAGTTTATAGAAGAGGTGACGGCAGCATTCTCTAATAGATATCAATGCAGGGTGTCTCCTCAGGAGGTCTGGACTGGTAGGAGAAGCTGTCCCTTGAGCTCTGACAACCTCCCACCTCACCTCCCCAACCCCACCATTTCTCTCCTTGCCCACCTGCGACTTTTCCTTACAGCAGACTTCTCCACTGATCTCTGCAGCTGGATGGTACAGCTCCTTTGCACCACCTCCCCCCTGCTCTCCTTAGAGACCTGGCTGCACACAGGCACAGGAGGGTTTTTCCTATTTGCAAGCAAAGGAAAAGTCAAGCACGGTCAAGTTCCATAAAGAAAACCGACTCTGCAAGCATCTGCTAAGTGCAAGCTGCCTCTAATGAGGTTGCCTTTCTACAGGGAATAATCTTAGGAGAACTATTTCAGGTAGGGAGATCCAAAGAAGAGAGATATAAACATAATTAAAGAGTTGGCTAAGGAGACAATTAGACTGCTGAAAGAGAGGCAAACTTTTAAGTCCCTGATGTCAAAGCAGCAACTGGATGGGTGAGAGGAATCTGAAGGAACAAAGAGTAAGGGGAGCAGAACACTGAAGGATAAGGGAAAGGGCTTTTGTCTAGGCAGTCTGCATCTGAAAAGATGACGTTAGAAATGGTTCTTCTACCAAGAGAGGTGAAAATATATGACAGATAAAAATTAAATTAATATAAATCATTTTAATTTTTTTTAATAATGTAAATTTAAACTTAATTTAAATATAAATTCAATACACGGTATAACAGGCAGAACAGTGGTAATGAAGTTACACTGGAAGATCGATATTTCATTGGAATATCCCTTTTGAAAGGTCACGGGATTGGCAGAGGTCTCTTGGGAGTGAGGACAAGCCAATGTTGCAGCCATCTTTGAGAGAGGCCAAAAGTGCAACCCCGGGAAGCCCAGGCTGTACAAGCTCACTTGGGGGAGGAGTGAGCCTTCCCATGAGTGCTCTTGGGGGACATTGCTGGGCACCCCAAAGAGCAGAAGGTGTCCAAATGCAGTCAGCATGGATTAGCCAAGGGTAAATCACGCCCCACCAACGTGATGGCCTTCCTGATGAAGGAACTGCTTTTATGCACGAGGGGAGAACAGTGGATGTCCTTTACCTCCACTCCAGCAAGACTTTTGGCATGGTCTCCCTCGATAGCCTCGTACCCACATTGGGCCATTACAGTCTGGATGGGTCGACAAACAGATGGGTGAAACCCCATTGGAGGATGAGGCTGAGAGAGCAGTGGAGAAGGGGTCATACCCTACCTGGAGGCCAGTGGGCCATACTGGGGCATTGTGGGGCAGCACAGGGGACTCTCCTGAGCCCTGTGCAGTTTAACACCTGTATCCATGACCCAGAGGAGGCAACTGTCACCACGTTTGTCAATGGCACTAAATTGGGAGGACCATTCCTGTGCCCTAGGGATGCCATTCAGGGCAAACCTGACAGGCAGAAGGACTGTCCTGTCAGGAACTTCAGGAGACAGAAGAAGGACAAAGAACAGGTCCTGTGCCTGGGAGAGCCTAACAGCCTGCAGTTGCAGGGGCTGGGGACAGCCTGGTTGGGGAGCAGCTCTGCGGAAAAGGTGCTGGTGGTGGTGGGGGACAGAAGGCAAAACATGACCCAGCAGTGAGACCTGGTAGCCAAGGCAGCCAGCAGAGTCCTGGAGTCCCAGCAAAAAAGCGAGGGCAGTGATTGTCTCGCCCTGCTCATCGCTCCTTAGACCACCTGTACACAACCGTGTCCATTTTTCGGCCCCCACTGGGGAAGGGGAGGAGGGAGGGAGCACCTGTGGGGCTGCTGGGCTCTTGGCCAGAGATCACCAGCACAGCAAGGGAGGTGTTGGTAACTGGCAGGGAGTTGAGTGGAGAGTCATCGAGCTGCTGAGGGGCTGGAGCACTTGCCTGGGAGGAGAAAGTGGAGGAAAGGGCCTCGTTCAGCCTGCAGAAGGGAAGGCATTGAGAACCTTACAGTGACCTGCCAGTCCCCATGGGGAGGTTTTCAGGAATATGAAACCAGTCTTGTACCCATATTGCTTGGCAGGAGAATAGTAGGCAATCGTCAGATGCTGAAATGAGGAAGTTTCTGGATAGAGATAAGGCAATGAGATATCTGCAGAGCGTGGGGTGCTTTGGGTTGTAAACAGAAGTTAAACCAGTCCTCTGACTTTGGATCTCACTCAATGGAAATGTTCAATATTTGTCATAACTAGGCCATGAGCACGTGATCTAGCTGGAGCTGTCTGAGAATGGGCTTGGTTGAGAGACCAACTGTGGCAAGAGCTGTGGGACTTGGTGTGTAATGAGTGTCAGGAGGTAACTCGTTTCCTTTTCATAAATAATGCCAGTGGAGCTGGGTATCACTGAGCCCCAGAGGACGATGTCAGTGACCATGCAGCAAAGCTCCTTCCTCAGAGCTGGGATGTATGGCCAGAGATGGAAATGGCCGGTGGGTGGAACTGGTCTGGGACAAATTTTCCTGGGGTAGCTTCCCTGGGGTGTTCAGGGAACATGGCGCAGGACTCAGTCCTGCCCTACAGCAGTAGGTAAATAGGAACAGTACATAGCTGACAAGACCAGCTTGGGTGAAGAGGGAACTCATGAGGAAGCTCCATAGGTAATGGAAGCAGAGAGGAGGAGGGTGCAGAGAGTCACTTCAGATGGAGGAATTTAGAAATAGGAGTGCCTTTTTTTTTTTTTTTTTTTTTAAGAACAATTTTGGAAACCAGGGTGGGTTGAGTTACAGGAGCACAGATGCCTGGTGTCACCCTCCATCTGCAGTTTTCATTGGAGGGTCCAGGTCTCTCACAGTCCCTGGTGGTCACTCCCAGTCCCAGGTGAGTGTATCGGGCACACCAGGACCTCCTGAAGTGGCCCTGGAGGCTTCTGGTCAGGAACTGAGCTCAGCTTGCAAAGAATTTTTCTCAACATGTATGTAGGACGGGCATATTTTCATCAGCTGAAATGTTTGAATACTTTTCAGAGAGAGAGAATGTTTTCCTGTGCTGCCATCATGAAACTCTCCAGGATGTGTACTGCTCTCGGGAGAAGAAACCTTGATCTTCCCGGCACTTGCTTGACCACTGCTCTGTGCAGTATGGAGTGTACTGAATCTCACTAATCTTCTAGGTATTCCCACATGTCCTGATTCAACTGACCATTTCTCAAGTCATCTTCTCCAGCAGACTGTCTGCACAGATGCCTTTTTGAGTGTCCCTCTGGTTTTCCTCCTCCCATTACTCTCCATTCCCTCAGACCCTTCCCAAGTACCCAGGTGCTGCTTGGAGCTTCAGGCAGTTGAAAGCTTGCTGCTCCTGTCTCCTGACTGTCTCTGTAGCCAACTCCTTCATTGCCTTTCTCTCTGTCCTTTCCTACTAATCTCACTGAAGATTTTCCCCTCAAAAGTACAAGTGGGATTTAGTGGAGGCAACTTGGACTTCATGGACAGATGAGGAATATATTTTATTCTTTACTGAACTACTCTTGGTTTTTCTTTCTTTTTGTTTTTGTTCTTGTTAACTAAGAGAAATGCTGTGTGTCTGTGCAGCCACTTCTCCAAGGAAAGCAGAAGGAAATGGAGGCTGAGACATTCAGCTCCAGCCTGAGTGGGAAAAGCTTCGATTTTAATGTGAGTGGTGTGAGTTTCAGGTGACTGGTGAGAGAAATGGCAGGTTGGTGTTGGGTGGGTGGGATGAAGAGTGTCTGACAGAAAGGGTCTTGCTTTGCCCGCATGTTCATACTTCACCATGAGACCCTTTGGATCAATATGACTTGGAGATTGTCTATATTGTTTATTCTGTAAGCAGAAAAATAATGAAAATGCATAAATCTTTTTAAAATGTTGTTTGTTTTTGACATCTTCTCATTTAGACTATACTCCTGAACTCTCTCTAATGAACCACACAAGAACAGAGGCATTAAAGAGAACTGCAGAGCGCCATGGCATGTTAGGGTATCTGCATTTCCATGAGCCCTCTGCTGCCAAGTTCCTGAACTGCAGCTACCGAAAGGAGATTGAACAAGCCCCTGAAGAAGCCTTTAAAATGTGATTAAAACCTCCAGGACTCTGAGGGTGTCAGTGGGCCCCCTGAGGGCCATCACAGATGAAGCCATGAAGGGAAACAGGGGTGGAGGTACCCCTCCCTGGGGGCTGCCTTAAACTGGCAAGAGGTCAGCAGTGGTTCCAGGTGACCAAGGCAATGTGCAGGTGGCTCTGCTGCTAATGCTCCTCAGTCACCTAAGATATCCCAGCACTGTACTTACTTATCACAGAATCATAGAAAGAATCATAGAATCATAGAATGGTTTGGGTTGGAGGGGACCTCTAAAGGTCATCTAGTCCAACCCCCCCTGCAGTTAGCAAGGCCATCTTCAATTAGATCAGGTTGCTCAGAGCCCCGTCCAACCTGACCTTGAATGGTTCCAGGCATGGGGCACCTACCACCTCTCTGGGCAACCTGTGCCAGTGTTTCACCACCCTCATCATAAAAAAGTTCTTCCTTATATCTAGTCTGAATCTCCCCTCTTTTACTTTAAAACCACTACTCCTTGTCCTATCACTACAGGCCTTACTCAAAAGTCTGTCCTCATCTTGCTTCTAAGCCCCCTTTAATTACTGAGAGGCAGCAAGAAGGCCTTCCCAGAGCCTTTGCTTCTCCAGGCTGAACAACCCCAACTCTCTCAGCCTTTCCTCACAGCAGAGGTGTTCCATCCCTCTGATCATTTTTGTGGCCCACCCTAGACCAGCTCCAACAGGTCCATGTCTTTCCTGTATGGAGCGCTCCAGAGAAACATTAGAAAAAGCATACTTTTTTACTAATTATCCAGGAGAGCTTGGGGGATATTATGAAGGTGCATAAATAGCTGAAGGGAAGGAATGAAGACAAGGGAGCCAAACTCTTCTCAGTAGTTCCCACTGACAAGACAAAAGCTGATGGACACAGATAAAAACACATGTCATTCTATTTGAATGCAAGAAAACACTTTTTCACGGTGAGGGTGGTCAAGCACTGGAACAGGTTGCCCAGAGAGGCTGAGGAGCCTCCATCCATGAAGGTATTCCAAACCCACCTAGACAAGGTCCTGAGCAACCTGCTCTAGCTGACCGTGTCTCAGCTGGGGAGTTGCACTTGATGAACTCCAGAGGTGCCTTCCAATCTCAACATCTCTGTCATTCTGTGAGTGTGAAGGAGAAAAGTAAGACGGAAAGAAATGAACAACACATAGCCTTGATGGCAAACACAGTGGGATCCTGTGGAGAGGACCCACGCTGGAGCAAGGGAGAAGTGTGAGGAGGAAGGAGTGGCAGAGATGTTCTGTGCTGACCGTAAGCCCCATTCACCATCCCCCCAGCTCCTCTTGGGGTTGGGGTGGGTAGAAGAATTGGGAGCAATGGAGTAATTTGAGCCTGGGAAGAAGGAGTGGGGTGGGGAAATGGTCTTGAATATTTTTGCTATGCTTTCTCTCTATCCAAATGTCTTCTAAATGGCAATAAATTCAATTGATCTTCCCCAAGTCATCTCTTCTTTGCCCATGACAGTAATGAGTAAGTGATCTCCCTGTCTTTATCTTGACGCATGAGCTAGTCCACCTTATCTTCTGCCTTTGTCCTTTTGAGCTGGGGGTGTGAGTGAGCAGCTGGGTGGGTGTCTGGCTGCTGGCCAAGGCTAACCCACTACAGGACCACCACAGCAGGACTGCTGTGTCCAACCTGGGGCTCAGCAGCACAAGGAAGATCCTGACAGACTGAAGCAAGTGCTGCCGAGGCCGGAAGGAAGGTTGGGGCCTGGATCACATAATGGACAAGGAGAGGCTGAGAGAGCTGGGTTTATCAGAAATCCCTCAGAGCCAAACACCGGAGCAAAGACCCAGGCCAGCTGGTAAAAACTCAGTTAATGGAGATTTTAAAAATCAGTCGAGACAAGCACCTGATTGAGCTGGACCTGCCTGAGAAGAGGCTTGGCTGAGAGACCAGCTGCGGCAAGAGCTGTGGGACTTGGTGTGTAATGGCTGTCAGTAGGAAAATGGTTCCCTTTTGATTAATAATGCCAGTGGAGCTGGGTATGACTGAGCCCCATAGGAGGATGGGGTGACCATGCAGCAAAGGTCCCTCCTCAGGGCTGGGGTGTATGGCCAGAGATGGAAATGGCCGGTGGGTGGGACTGGTCTGGGACAAATTTCCTGGGGCAGCTTCCCCAGGGTGTCCTGGAAACATGGCGCAGACAAGGACCCTCTCTTCTGCACCTTTGATTCCTTGCTTTCTTCACCATGACGCCTGGCTCTGCACTGGGAGTGCTGGCTGCCCCTACCCTGCACACTCACACACCTTAGCTCTACACTGGCCTTTTTCTCTCCCGGGCTCTTTCCAGCCCAGCCCAGCCCCTCCCCACCTCTCCCCACCTCCCCTGCCCTCTCCCCAGCCCAGCCCAGCCCAGCAGAGCAGCCCAGCCTGGGCTGGCTCCATGGCACTGCCCAGCGCAGGCTGCTGCAGAGCTCTGGGCACTCACCTCACAGCCCCAGCCCCTCTGAAGGCCACAGCAGCTGCTGGGGGGCAGACAGCAGGGTTCAGGCTCCCCGTCAGCCCCACGGCTGGTGCTGGCCACAAGGGCATGAGGAAACAGAGGCTAGGCACTCTCTGGCTCTCCTCAATTCATCTTGTAGGTGATCGCCAAACCTGACTGAATTTGCCCCCTCCTCTACTCGCGCCAGCCCCACTCCCCAGGACAGCACCAGAGTCCTGGCCCTGGGGGTCCTCAGGCAGCTCCTGCAGCTCTCCCCACTCTCCCTTCCCTGTGCCTGCTGGGTTCCCACTGACTCCTATGGCACTGCCTTAGTCCTTCTTCATGGATACATGAATTTAGTGCTTTACATTTGGGGGACTTCACCTCTGAGGGTGTTTCACCTCTGAGTCTCCATTCATTCCAACACCAGAGCATGTGCTGAGTCCCCATCCTCTCCTCACGCCTCCAAATTAATTTCCAGAGAGTCTGGTACATACCATCAGTCCTGTCAGACACGAAGGAACCTGAGGAGATAATGGGGAGCTCATGGACCATCTCCCCTGCCATTGGACACCAAGAAGAGAGCCTTTAAAAACAGACCATTTTATTCAATGGAAACCAACGTTACCATGAGCTTAACCCCAAAATGACTGAGAACACAAGGAGACCGGAAACATTAAAAGACCAATTCCTTGGACATTTTCTTGGAATGAACTTTGGAAGAAGAGCCCAGCCTTCAGGCACTGCACCCAGGAGGTGCCCTTTTCTTGAAGAGCTACAATTTGATGGGCCACATCTGACATGGTGTTCTGCAAGGGTCAGACACAACAGGATCAAACTTCCACAGGAGTATAAAACCAGAAAACTATCCCTAAGTAGAATTATCACAGGATAAAAAAAGGAAACTTGTGGCCTAAGATACACTCAGGGAAACAGGCAGAGGAGGGAAGACAGGTTATTGTCAGTGAAACGGCATCCACTGGATCAGTTTCCATAAGGCATCCTTGAGCTCCTGGTTCCTCATGCTGTAGATTAGGGGGTACACTGCTGGAGGTACCAATGAGTACATCACTGCCACTACCAGATCCAGGGATGGGGAGGAGATGGAGGGGGGCTTCAGGTAGGCAAACATGGCAGTGCTGATAAACAGGGAGACCACGGCCAGGTGAGGGAGGCACGTGGAAAAGGCTTTGTGCCATCCTTGCTGTGAGGGGATCCTCAGCACAGCCCTGAAGATCTGCACATAGGAGACCACAATGAAAACAAAACACCCAAAGTCCACAAAGACACTAACCACAATAAGCCCAACTTCCCTGAGGTAGGCATCTGAGCAGCAGAGCTTGAGGATGTGGGGGATTTCACAGAAGAACTGGTCCACAGCATTGCCTTGGCAGAGTGGGAGTGAAAATGTATTGGCAGTGTGCAAGAGAGCATGGAGAAACCCAGTGCCCCAGGCAGCTGCTGCCATGTGGACACAAGCTCTGCTGCCCAGGAGGGTCCCGTAGTGCAGGGGTTTGCAGATGGCAATGTAGCGGTCATAGGCCATGATGGTGAGAAGCCAATACTCTGCTGAAATAAAAAATACAAACAGAAAGAGCTGTGCAGCACATCCCTGGTAGAAGATGGCCCTGGTGTCCCAGAGGGAATTGGCCATGGCTTTGGGGACAGTGGTTGAGATGGAGCCCATGTCGAGAAGAGAAAGGTTGAGGAGGAAGAAGTACATGGGGGTGTGGAGGCGGTGGTCACAGGCTACGGTGGTGATGATGAGGCCGTTGCCCAGGAGGGCAGCCAGGTAGATGGCCAGGAAGAGGCAGAAGTGCAAGAGCTGCAGCTCCCGTGTGTCCGCGAAGGCCAGGAGGAGGAAGTGGGTGATGGAGCTGCCGTTGGACATTGTGTCCCTCTGCCCATGGGGATCTCTTCAAGGAGGTAAAAGAAGGGAGAAGTTAGGGCAGACTGGTTTGTGAAAAATCTACTCACTTTCTTATAGAAAGCCCCCAAACTGCCTTTTACTTCTCCAGAAGACCTTTGGTGAGCTCTGGTTGGTGCTGGCTGAGGGTGCCCCAGGGAGCAGGAGGCTCTGCTGGGGGCTCTGCAGGGGTCAGTCCTGCCCTACAGCAGTAGGTAAATAGGAACTCGGGGTGATCGCAGATTAAATCTGCTTGTGATATAAGAAAACTTCTCAGCATTGTGGCTCTCGATTCACCTGACAGCAGACCAGAGCTGTGGGGAGTTTGGGTTGTGCCTTCTGTTCTAGTTGCCCCAGCACAGCTGAGGAGTGGTTTGAATGCAGCAATGCCTGGCATTTCTGCTGCACTGCAAGGGAAACCTTGTGGGTGCTGAGACTGGGCACAGGGACTGTCCCTTAGTGCAGAGTGAGGACAGCCGCTCTGTCCATCAGCCCTGCTCTCAGCTGCCCTGTGCTGGCAGCTCTTCCACCTGGAGGGCTATCGCACTCGCGTGTTCCCCCCAAAAGAAAGAAGCCAGTGCTGGGAGCAAGGGAATCCAGTTTCCCAGTGCAGATCTCCAAACCCCTCACCCCATCTCGTCGTACCTGAGGAGGATCTCAGCTCTGCCCTCCCAACCAGGGGCACAGAGGGCTCATTACAGCTGCCCACATGCAGCCACCCAGCAGCATCTCAATGGCCTTAGCACCGAGGTGTCTTCTCCATGGGGCTCCTGCAAAACATAGAGATGCCCTGGGAGAGCTGTGCCCCACGGGAGGGCAGCCTGCAGCCCAGCAGGACCTCCCAAGGACAGAGTCAACTGTCCTGAATTTGTTATGTCCTGAAGGGATGGTGAGATCAGTGCCAGCCGCACACACTGCAGCACCCAGAGCCCCACAGGCGAACAGGGTGCGAGCTGGATGCTTTTCCTCCATGGCCATATGTGCATGACAGCACACGCAGTGTTGGTGTCTGAGCTGCACTTGAATCCTCACCCCCCCACACCAGTGAGTGTAACAGTGAGAAGGGCGTCAGGGAGAAGAGGAGAACATGCCAAAGGAGCCCTGCCAAGGGAGGCAGGAGAGGGAGACAGAGAGAGACCCTTGAGTTTTAACTCTCTTTGGTGGTCAGGCTGCTTGGGAAGGTAAATCATGAGCATGTCTCAGTGCCATTAAAGGCAGAGGCTCTGCTGTGTGAGTGAGGAGACCAGGGGGTTGCTCAAAGGAAAGCATCTGCACTGCAGGGGATGGCAGGGAGATGCCTGATACCCACATCTTCTCCCTTTTCATGCTCACAGAGGCCATCCCACCTGCTGTGTGCTAAGCTCTGCCCTGCAGGCACCTCCTGGCAGCAGGGCACTGCCCAGGGGCATCTCTGTGTGTGCAGGGGCTAAGGAGCAGCTCAGACAAGTCCTAGTGAGAACTGGGGTCTCATTGCCTACTCCAGAGCAGAGACATAAATTCCCATCTCCTACTGTCCACCCAGCCAACCAAGAGTGGAAAAACTCAAAGCACAGATTTCTTCCCTTTCAGGCAATCTCCTACCTTGACATCCCTCTTTAGAATGACCCTCTGCAAATGTCCTTTGGGTGATGTAGAAGTCTGAGCAGCCCTGACCCACGCTGCACCCTCTGGACAGCAGAGGGATCCTGCCCTGCTTCCACCCACAGGTTCTCCCCGCAGCTTTGAAGGGCGTTCCTTGGGCAGGCTGAGTGCTGACCCGGTCAGACGGCAGAGTCCCTGCCCTGGTGCACAGCCCACTGGGGTGCAGTGACCCTGCTCTGAAGAACAGCCCTGGGCACCCACAGGTGTGCACTGATTTTCAAAACCCCAAAGGAAGGCAGCTGTATTGCCTTTTCTTTCTGATGGTGCAGCAGGGAAGTCCTCCTCCGCAGCACGTCCTCATCCTCTACATTAGAGAAACTCTGAGAGTCATCCTGAAAGTCCCATAGGCTGTGGGATGTAGCAGCTTTTGGAGAGCCCTCCAGGAACACCAGTTACATTGTCCTGCAACCAGGGACTTACCATGTACAGGGATGTGAAGATCTCTCCCATGCAGTGAGCTCTCAGCATCTTCCCACTCCAGGCTGCCTTTATAGTCTCTCTGCCTCACTCCTCTCCTCTCAGCACTTGCAGGCAGTGCCCTCAGCCCTGCCGCGCTTTGCAGAGGAGCTGCTCCTGGGCAGAGCTGTCTCTCAGCAGCACTGCCTGGTAGCCATGAGCTCCCTCCATCCCAGGAGCCCAGCCCAGTTCGGCAGCAGAGGCCCAGCCCAAGGCACCACTTTCTCTGCCCCTCTGGGCTCCCTCCAGGTGTCCCTGGGGCTCCTGGGAAACCTGCTGTGAAACAGGCTGAAGTAATAACTTGTGGCCCCTCTCCCACCTCTGGAGAGATACTTCTTTCCAGCAATGCAATTTCTCCTATCAGAGAGAGAACTGGGCATGAGAATCACCGTTCCTTACTTCTGGTATGGGACAGAAAACCTGGACAGTGACAGATCTCCTTTACCCTTGCTGAGGGAAGGGATTCAGCTGAGTCAATTGAGGCTTCTCATCCTTTGTTTGTAGTCCTGGGGCTGGAAGGGACCTCAGCTCTCATCTATGGCTGCCACAAACCCACAGGAGGTGGGATTCCTCTTGCATCCGTTCAGGTGGACACAAAATAGGAACCTGGTGCCTGGGAGCCTCTTGTCTCAGCTCCCGTGGTAATTGCTGGGGATGGAGGCAAGGAGTGAGCTGTTCAGACTCAAACACCTGGTGACATCTGAGGTGTCAGAGGTGGTCCAAGATATGTGCAGGTAACTGCAAGCTGTAATGCAGCGGTTCACAGAGAGGGAAGCATCTGGAGGCATCATGCTTGAGCTTAGAGGGGACTTCCTTTGGCCAACAGCAGATGCCCATGTTTAGGACATCTGAACTTTTCCCTACTCCTTATGTTCAGGGCAGCCTATTGAGGTAGTCAGGGGGGCAGATGTAGCCATTGCCATAGCCATCAGCCATCTTCTCCATCAGCTGCATATACTAGATCACCATGGACTGTAATGGCACAACGCCCGTGGACATCCCTACGTTGGCTAACCTAATTCAGGGCAGCTACTCAACGGCCAAATACAGGCCTGTAGTGCTATGCGAGATGCCAGGGCTCTCCAGCACAACTGCGTGTTTGACACCGTTGGATTCTCTTTCCCACAGCATTCTCCTGGAGAAAGTGGCTGCTCATGGCTTGGATGGGTGTACTCTCTGCTGGGTAAAAAACTATCTGGATGGCCAGGCCCAAAGAGTGGTGGTGAATGGAGTTCAATGCAGTTTGCAGCTGGTTACAAGTGGTGTTCCCCAGGGCTCAGTACTGGGACCAGTTCTGTTTATTATCTTTATCAATGATCTGGATGAGGGGATCGAGTGCACCTCAGTCAGTTTGCAGACGACACCAAGTTGGGTGGAAGTGTTGATCTGCTGGAGGGTAGGAAGGCCCTACAGAGGGATCTGGACAGGCTGGGTCGATGGGCCGAGGCCAACTGTAGGAGGTCCAACAGGGCTAAGTCTCGGGTCCTGCATTTGGGTCTTGAGTGATGGACGCTCATGGGCCCCTCGTCCCTGCAATCTGGCCTCACACAGAAGAGGAGCCACCCTGCTTGTGAATTAACCATCACCCTCGGTGGTGCACATGGTTTCACTCTTCCAGTCCGGGTGGATGTGTGTAATATGGACAATTACTCACATCACACTCTCTGCATTCTTCACTTCCCCCGACTGCCAACCCTTTGCAAACAAAGTGCTGTGGTCAAAATGGGTCTCGAGGTGTGGGAAGACTGGCTAAACATCTCTGTGTGCCAGCTCGTCACAAAGTGGCGCGTTGGCTGGAAGTGCAAAGGCATGGGTCCATCTTTCCTGGAAGACTTGTGAGGAAATGGAGGGAGCAGTGGGTTCTATCAGCCCCTGCTCTACACCCCCTGCCTGCACTGGGAAAGGAAGAAATGGGTTGAAAGGAGAAGTGATCTGGGGCCCAGTTTAGACAAGTGCAGGGTCAGCCAGTCCACTGTGAAGTCGGGAGATCAGGAAGAAGTCCATGGGCAGAGGTTTGTGCTCTGCCAGATAGTGCCAGAGGATGGGGCTGGCCTGCCAACACGGAGTGCAAAGGGGGTCCTATTTTCATGAGCCCTGTGGAGAAAGAGGGACTAAGAGCCTGTCTGTACTCAGGGAGAAGGAAAGTCTTCTTACATGTCATCAAGGAGGAGACTCCCAAAGCCTTGAAGAATGAGATTCCTCTCTCTCAGCTTTAGAGGAACAATTCCACCCAAAGAGAGATACCTTGTCCTTTTTTGACATGCACTAAGATGGGCTGAGAGGCCTTCACAGTGTTTCCAGTTTTAGCACCAAACCCTCAGGACACCGGCTTCCTTCTGGACTGGAAGGAGACAGTCAGGTGGCCCCTAGACAGCAAGGAATGATCTCTGCAAATCTCCCAGAGGTCTGCAATGAAGAGGCCAGGTGTCGATTGGTCAGTCAGGGCTCCCCTTGCAAGGGCAGAAGAGGAATCGACTCCTCTCCTCTACCTTTAGAAATCCATTTCTGCAATAAGTTGAACTGTGTCCTCAGCTTCATTGGCAAACCCCAGGAAAACTAAGGAGATTACTCTGACACTAAAAACCACCTATCCTTTAGGTGTCCAACATTGTAAAGACAAGGCGGGTAGCATGGAAGTCACTCCACAGAAGCTGCTTTCACCGTTAAACATCTCTTGGCAGCACCTTTTAAGATTTGGTGCTTCTCCCTCACAGAATACTTTTCAGAATGGGTCTCGACTTCTGCAGGGATTAGGTCACCTAGCTACCAGCTATCATTGTCATTAATCTCCCCTCACCCTCTCAGAGCTGCTCTGCTGAGGAACCCTTTAGCACCCAAGGCCATGACTCCTCGGGGAACATACCGAAGGCCTTAGAAATGTTCTCCACAAAAGGGGAAGAAAAATCGGAGACTCCTTCAGTCTGGAGGAAGTGCCTCAGCACAAATGGCATTCCCAGCTCACCCACAAAGGCTTTACAGGAGCCTTGAAAGGAGCCCCGATAGACTGTTCTTTAGGGGTTGTGGGAAGAAAGGAGATGGTGCTTCACACAAAGTCTGCTGGGCTTCTCTTTCCCCCCGCTAATGCTCCCAGCACATCATAGATTCATGTCAGTGGTTTGTCACATTTCACCTTGATTTTCATTGATTTGGCTGTTTTTAATTCCTGGCCTGCCTGCCTTCTTACCTGCTACTCTCCTTTGACATTCCTCCTTTCCCTGTGATATTTCTCGGGAAGCGAGACCTGTGTCAGGATCTCTGCCCCTTCCTTTGATGTGGGCTTGTTGGCCCATCTCAGCTAAGCTGCACAGAGCCCGATGGGTCTGAGGTTTTCAGGCTTGTGTAGGTTTTGTGAGCAAAACCAGCAGGACAGGAAGGAGATGGCCCGCATAGGGGAAGGCTGTTTGGAAAGAAGCGCTGCACCAAGAATTCAAACTTTCCAAGCCCTCAGATAATAAATTCTTGACTTGGTAAGGATGAACTCCTTACCAAACCAGGCTTCATTCCACAGGAAAGAAAAGAAAAACAGAAAAAGAAACAAAGAACCAAACACCACAGGAGAGAGACGGCTCAATTTCCTATTAGTTTATTTAGTTTCTTTATTTGTTTGCTTTACAAGGTATTTTTTATCCCCCAACTGAATGAATTTCCCTTCTCCGCCTCCCTACCCCCCCATCTTTTTCAATCCTGTTATGCTCTTAGGTTTTTCCTTTGTTTATTCCCCTCTTCTCTGCTGCTTTTCAAATCTTCTTTTCTTTTTCCCTCCGACAGCCAGAAAGGTTTATCAAAACTGTTTTTCAGCACTTTGCAGAGGAGCTGCTCCTGGGCAGAGCTGTCTCTCTGCAGTGCTGCCTGGTTGCCATCAGCTGCCTCCATCCCAGGAGCCCAGCCCAGCTCAGCAGCAGAGGCCCAGCCCAAGGCACCACTTTCTCTGCCCCTCTGGGCTCCCTCCAGGTGTCCCGGGAGCTCCAAGGGAACCTGCTGTGAAACAGGCTGAAGGCATCACTCATGTTCCCTTCCTCAGCTGCGGGGAGACACTTGCTTATCGCAGTGTCATTTCTCCTTTCAGGAAAGGACTTGGGCATGAGAATCCCTCCCCCTTTTTTTTTTCCCCATCATTAGGCAGGACACCCAGGAAGGGGACCAGGAAAGATCTAATGTTTTCAAGCTGGGGACTTATCCTCAGTTCAATGAAACAGGCATTTCATGCTGGGTCTTTAGACATGGTGCTGGGAGACATGCAGCTCTCTTTTCTCCACGCCATCCCTCTGCTCTGAAGAAAAGCTTTTGCACACATGGGGTCTTGGACACTTGGTACCAGGATTCCTTACAGCAAGTCAGATCTTGCCTGGTTCCACAGCTTTGTTGCTTCAGCCCAAATGTGCAGCAGTGCCCTCAGCCAGGGGCACAGGCAGGAGGAGCTGGAGCTGTTCCTGAGCAGACAGAGCTGTGACATGGTGGCAGAGCTCAGGACAGCTGCTCTTCAAGGACAGCATCCTCCAAGCACAGCAAGGGTCCAGATCGAAACTCAGTCTAAACTTGAAAGGCAATTGAAGGGCACCATAAGGAGTGTTTACTGCTTCAGGAACAGTTAAAGGAAAAACGGAGTTACTGTGTGGCCACTGCTGAATTTAGGAAGAGCAGGTGTAGATAGATGTGAGATTCTCGGTGTCCTCTTTGCCTCAGACTTCCCCAGCAAGGTCTCCCAGGCCTCTGTGACTCAGGGCAGGACTCTGGAGGAGGTCAACCAGCAGTGCATGGGGATCAAGTCAGGGATCACTTGAGCAAACTCCAACCTTCCCAGTCTATGGGACAGGAGGGGCAGCATTCCAGGGAGCTGAGTGAGCAGGCCCATGTCACAGCAAGGCCACTCTCCATCATCTTTCAAAGGTCGTGGAGACTGGGGGAACTCCCTGACAATGGGGAAAGTGCAAATGTTGCACGCGCCTTTCAAAATGCCCAAAGGATGTGCAGAGGAGCAAACAGCTGTGCCCCAGGTCATGTTCACTCGAATTCTGTTTCTGGGTGTCTAAAAGAGAAGGATTTACCCAGGGCAGCTTGTCTTTCACTGTCTTTTTTGCTTTCTGTGCTGAAAGGACAGGATTGCTGGACCCAGGGAGAGCAGTGGTTGTCTTTTGACCTGGAAGTCAGTGAACTTTTCAACATCACCCCCCTCACCCTCCCAATATTCTTGTGCCCAAGTTAGGATATTCTGGTCTGCCTGGGTGGGTGTGGAGATGGGTAAATAAGCAGACAGATTGTTGGTCTCAGAAGGCCTTTATCTGGGTCTGGTACTCTGCCTGGAGGCACCTAGCTAGTAGGGTCTTGCAGGGGTCTGTCCTGCCACCTGCCCTGTTTAATGTGTTTTTAATGACTCAGTGGACAGGAGAGAGTGCTTTTTCATAACATTTGTAGAAGACACCACACTGAGGAGAGCAGACCACTGGAGGGCAGGGTGGCCATCCCAAAGAACAAAGAGAAGCTGGAGTGATGGGCCAATAGGAACCTCAGGATAGGCAGTAAGTTGTGCCCTTGAGGTCAACTAAGCCCATGCAACGACATTGGGCAGGGACTGCCCAGGTGGGCAGCAGCTCTGTGGGAAAGGCTTTGGTGGTCCTTGGGTTCCATTAGGCAAAAGAAGAGCAATCAGGAAAGAAGGCCAACAGCATCCTGGGCTGTAGGAGCCGGAGCACAGCCAGTCTGCTGAGCACTTCTCACACCATAGCCAGAATATTTTCCTAGGTTTTGACATCCCACAATGCCAGAGAGACCTGGGCAAACTGGAGCCAGGAAAGTGGAGGGCCACCAAGGTCAGTAGGGTGGGAGAACTTGCTCTGCTGAAGCAGAGGCTTAGAGAGCTGGGCTTGTTCAGACAGGAGTAGAGAAGATCTTGTGGGAAACATGTAGCAGCATCGCACAGTTCCCAGGAAGACGGAGTCAGGCTCATGTCCATGACACAAGGACAAGAGGCAATGGGCTGAAACAAGAGAAGGTCAGGCTAGATAGAGGGAGAAACTTTCCCAGCAGAAGGAGAGTCAAGTGCTGGAAGCTGTTTCCCAGGGAGCATGCACTGGTTCTATCTTGGAACGTGACCACAGTGTGTTTGGATAAAGGCTGAGTACTCTGTCTGACCCTGCTTTGAGCCAGAGGTTGGTCCAGACACCTCCCGAGGTCCCTTCCAGCCTGAATGATGCTGTCCTTCCTTCCCCTTCATGGTTTCCAATTTGGGAGAGCGCTCAGGTTCTCCCTGACCCCAGAAGTCATTCACATCAGGTTGAGGGCTGCTTCACAGGTGTCCCCAAACAGCCCTCACCACATCTTTTGCTTCCGTTTTCAGTTGCCCAATGCCAACTTCTTTTTTACTGTCCTTATAATCTCCAAGAATAACAGCCTAGCATGTTAATCCTTTCAGAGCCAGTTGCTCAAGGAATGTCAGCACCCACATACAGAGTCTACAAATGAGCCTGGCATTGAAGCCATCATTGCGGAAAGAGACAAAAGGCATTTGACCAGCTCCTTGAACCCAGGAATCGGTATGCCATGCCTCCTGAGATTCCCAGGAACGCCTGAAATTGAAGTGCAGAGAAGTGTGAGTCCTCTTTAGATGTCCAGGAGACAGGGAGAAGAGAGCACGTTTCAGGTTCTCAAATCCCATGACAGTGCGCAGACCATCCTTCCCTTGGCCTCTGGCATCCCATTTCTTGAGATGCAAACCTAGTGCGTCTTCTGTCGATAATGCATCAATAATCCTTCAGGTGTTTCTGTGATTTCCTTAAAAGCGGCAGTATCTATGAGTGGCCCTGAGCAGCAGTGACTGGCCATGTGTAGGTCTGGGACAGAGGGTCAGGGGATGTCGGTGAGAAAGAAAGGGGGTGGCTGATGGTGTTAGTGAATCCTTAAAACCATGTCTGAAGCCAGCAATGGAAAGCAGTGGATGTCTGTGGGTGGAGGAGGAAGAAGAAGAAGATTGTCCTAGGAAGATGGCAGGAAGGAAGGCCCCTCCTGTGCAAATCAGGGATGATACAGGCATTTCCATCGCATGTGCATGGCTCAGCCTGACAGATGGGGAACGCCCACTGCTTGGGGTGTCTGTGCTCAGTCGTGCCCCATGACCTGACCTGGCTCTCCTCCCCTCCTCCACTCCTCACACTTGGGTGGGTGTCAGGAAACCTCCCTGAGCCTGGCGGATGCACAGCCCTCCTGGGGTGAGGTCCCACCACTGCAGGGGAAGAGGAAGGATTGGTGAGACACATGGGCATGCAGGGAGAGAGCAGTGCAGGTGCAGCAGTGAGTGCATTGAAGGCAGGAAGAAGACTTGACATGTCGGGGGCTGTCATGCTGAAGTGAAATAGGTTGAGTCTTGATTTGGAGGCAGCAGCAGAAGGAGAATGGGCATCTGAGTGCTGGGCTGTGGAGCTAAACAGAGGATTCTCGCATGTCTGGGCCTTGGAACTCTTGGGTGAGAAAGGAGCATTAGCAAGGCTTTGGAAGAAACGGGATGGGTTGTGGGGAACTCAGAGGCATTGGCAAATGCCCAGAGACACAGAGCTTGGTGCTGGAAGCAAGGAAGCAGGCACAGGCACAGGACAGTGTAGCTGTGGTGGGGATGGCCAAGGGCCTTGGTGGGGCTTTGACACCCCAACAGAACTGGGACCCTTGTCCACTCAGCTATGGCTTCTGTCTCTTCCACTGAGACCCATGAGAGGACATGAGGTCCTTACAGCTCCAGCGCCTTGTTGCCTCCTCCTCGCCCACCCTCCATAGAGCCTGGCAGGTGTCCTACCACTGACCTGCGCCTGCCGTCACACACTCCCATATCACAATGCCCCAGGAAGAGCTCAGAGCATCACAAGAGGGAAAGGATCTCTGAAATGGGAGTCAGGCCTTGGCCATCCTGCTTGGCGAAGCACATCAAGGGCTTTCACGGTGATCTCCACATTGAAATTTCCTCCTGTCCCAAGTGCCTCCGACTCCCTGCTTCACCATCCCCCAGGGACAGGAGACTTGTCTGCTCATTCCCTGCATGGTCTCTTCAGCGATGGCCTTCAGCAGGGCCTGCTAACACCCACCGAAACCTTCAGCTGTGCTTCTTTTACTTCTCTGGAGGCTTGGTCAGTCTTTCAGGAGCTGCAGTTCAGGTACTCGGCACCAGAGGGCTCATTGCCACACAAAGCACCACAAGGAGCCAATTCTGGACAGAATTTTCCTTTAGGCTTCAGTTCTTACGTGGCTTATTAGAGAGATTTCAGGAGTGTGGTCAAAGTGAAAAGATGTCAAAGCAAAGAGGCAAAGTGAATCAAATGCTTGATTTTGAATAGTCAATTCCGCATGGCCCTCTAAGCCTCTATCAGCTCATTTTGCTTTTGCTACCCATCCCTGCAACTCTCAAGCCTATGGAAGCTTTCGCTTTGACATCCTCCTTACGTACAAGGGTAAGGCTTCTAAATAGCAAATCTACGAAACCAGATAGTTGTTGTGAACTCACATGCATTGGGACATCTCCGGAAAATCACAGCTTTGTCATTCAAGAAACAGAATCTGCCACCCACCTGCCTCCTGCCCCTGCCACAGCCCCCACTCACACTGACCCTAGGCAGAGTCCCGAGCAAGGCATGAAGGACCTCCTGTACCAGGTCCTGGGGGTCAGGGCCTGGCCACTCTGATCATAAACAAACACCAAGAGCTTACCTGGCCTCAGAGCCACCAGCACATGGCCTTTGCATCTGCAACCAGTGTCTCCCAGTTTTTGCTTGATGAGCCCCCAGGGACCAACACATCATTGACTGGTCATTGCCTTCATGGCCTTGTCAGTGTTGGCCCTCAGTGGGGCCCCCAGCGCCCTCAGAAACTTGGTGTTTGCTTCTGCCTTCCACTTCTTTAGAGGCTTGTTCATTCTTTCAGTCTTTGCCGTTCAGGAACATGGCACCAGAGAGCTCATTGACATTGACACCCTATCAAGCCATGTCTCTGTGCATCATTTTCCTGGTTCTTCAAGTCTTCTGTGGCTAATTTGAGAAATTTCCAGAATGTAGCCAAGGAGAGAAGATTTAAATAAGAAGGAACAATAAATCAGCTTTTCTTTTTATTCCAGTTTTCTTTATTTTTCTGCTTACAGAACAAGTGAGATCAGCCTTCTCCAGTTCATATTCATCCAGAATATCTCCTGATGAAGTCTGCAGATGTAGGAAGCGTAAGGTTGTTTCTGTCAGACACTGTACAGCCCATCTTTGTCCCGTGTCCCATCATCATCCTTGCCCCGCCTTGCCCCCCAGTCATTTCTCTCAGTGGCCACCTGGGACTTGCATCAGGATTTCTCAACTCTAAGCTCTTTCCACTAAAGACTGTAGCTCAGAGCTTCAGCTCATCTGCACACATTCTCATCTGCTTTCTTTGGAGAACCAGCTGCACACACTCACAGAAGAATGTTTCTTACCTCCCAGGAAAAAACTCCTCCACTGAAGTCCACTTCCCACTGTCGGTAACCTTAGTGGAACACTTTCAGTGAGATACATGGGAAAACAGGTAGAAACACAAGTGAGGAGATGGCTCAAGAGGCCATCAGGCAGCCTGCTGAAGGACAAGGCAAGCTTCAAACCGCCTGAAGCTCAGGGCAGCACCTGGGGACCTGAGAGATGTGGGAATGGGGAGAGACCAATGGGAGGAGAAAAGCTGGATGGACAGTGGGAAATGCATACGCCCAGGCAGCCTGCTGAAAAGATGCCTTTAGAAGTGGTCAGTTCAAGCAGGACGTGTGGAAAGATGTGAAAGAGTGCTGAGAGGCAATACACAGTGCACTGGGCAGAGCAGGGTCAGGGGTGTAACAGGGGAGATGAGTATTTCTTCTCCTGAGTGTAGTACTTGGGCTGGAAATGTCCATGTTGGCATCACGGGAAAGTATTGTCTATGGATGAAAACTGTTCAGTGCATTTCAGCTGATGGAAAATGTGCTCACAGTTTCTTTAAATGTTGGTGTTTGTTCCCTCATCTTTTCAGGCAGGGCTCAGTGCCCAGGCACAGCCCTGTCACTGCAGTGCTTGTACAGCTGGGCCCAGAGGGTGCCCTGCAACAGAAATGTCAGCACCAAAGAAGCTCCACCCCAAGCCTTGCACGAGCCCATGGAACTCAAGGACAGATGTGCCTCAGGGAGGTCTTCCTCTCAACAAAATGTGCTTTCTCAAGTGGTAGGTAGGGGTCCATGGATGTTGAATGGAGAGACATGGTCATTTCGGGAAGGGGAAATGGAAAGCCCTGCTGAGAAACCTGGCTGCTGTGTGGGGCAGGTCCAGAGAATCAGCCGCCAGGGAAGCCGTCCGAACTCCGTACCTTACCCCCAGAGAATGGTGTAGCTTTCACCCAGACCCAGCCTTTTGGCTCTTTCCAGCAAGCTCTTGATTCAGTTCTTCATTGACTTACCTCATTGCTCTCCAATACCATTTAATTTTCTTCATTGACAGCACCAGCCAGCCTGCCAGATGCCTCATTTAGGTGTGTCACTCATCCTGTGTCATGTGAATCTATGACATCCATAGCAGCATGTAGGTGCCTCAGTGCCGTTAGGTTAATTTGGGGTTTGCACTCCTTAGTTAATAATCTTCATGAGTAAAATTCACCTCTTCTCCACACATGTCTGTAGGACAGCTATTTATGTTGGATGATGCTTTTCTAGACTACCTTAAAAGAGACAAACACAATGTCTGAACACTTTCAAAAAATCGTGCTTGGTAGCAAAAGTAACCTGGATTAAACCTTTGATAGTAAGACAAAATTCAGCTCTGTGTGTGGACTGCAAAAGCAGTGAGGAACCCTCTCCTTTCTTCCTTTCTCCCCATCACTTGCTCAGGTCTTGGGAGGAGAAGAAATTAATAAAGGTGACATTCCTGGCTGCCAGTGACTGAATTGTGCTCCCATGAGTGCCTGATGTTGAGACCCTCAGCTTCAGCTGAATCTCTTCTCTTTGGGAACACTGCAAGGCAGTGGCTCAGATGTTATGGTATGTGTGCAGATGCCCGACACTCTGACAAGATAACACCGTGAGCAATTGCAGGACACTACAGGTAATGTAAGGGGTGACCTGTTTCATGGATTTGCTGCCCAAGGTAGAAAGTACCTCAGCAACCATCTCAGAAACACCACAGGAGGATCTAAAAGAAGACAAGCATGGCCAATGTGGAAAGGATTAACAAGTGTGGTGGGTTGACCCCAGCCAGTAACTAATCAGCCACCCAGTCACTTGCTCACTCCCCCAACAGCAGCCTGGGGAAGAGAATTGGAAAGGTAAAAGTGAGAAAAACTCATGGGTTGGAATTAAGGAAGTTTCATAAGTGAAGCAAAGCTGCATTCACAAGCAAAGCAAAAAACAAATTCATGCCACTGGCAGGGAAATGTTCAGCCATTTCCAGGAAACCTTCCAGGCCTTCATCACATCTAACAGTGACTTGGGAAGGCAAATGTCATAACCACAAATGTCCCCCCTTCCTGTTCCTTTCCCTGATCTTATATTGCTGAGTGTGATATCCTGTGATACGGAATATCCCTTTGGTCATTTGAGGTCAGCTGTCCTGGCTGAGTTCTCTCCCAACTTCTTGCCCAACCCCAGCCCACTCATTGGAAGGGAAGCATGAGAAACAGCATGAAAAGGCCTTCCTGTTGTTTAAGCACTGTTCAGCAATAGCTAAAAGAGTTTTGGTCACAAATCCAAAACATGGAACCCTACGGGCTGCTATGAAGACAATGCACTCCACCCCAGCCAGCCAGGGTAGGCTGGCCTTTTTGGAAGGTGTGAGAATGAGAACAGTGAAGAATTTGAGAGGGGGGAAAAGGGAAGCAGTAACTTAAAGATGAGGCCAGGGATGGCATCGGGACCGTTTGTGGTGCCTGTGCTGCTGCCTTGTACCTGATGTGAATTATTTCCACAGTCAGAGGGAACCTGAGGGCTTTCCGTAGTGTTGAGGACATGAAGAGTGAGGAATGAGAGCGTCATTCAGGCTGGAAGGGACCTTGCTAGATATCTGTAGGAAACATCCTGCTCAAAGCAGGGTCACACCAGGTTGCTCATGATTTTATCCACATGGGTCTGACAAACTTCCAGGGATGGAGGCAGCGCACACTCTCTGGGAAATGGCTTCCCATGTCTGGCTGTCCTCACCTTGCAAAAGTTTGTCCCTGTATTGAGCCTGACCCCCTCGTGTTTCAGCTCATTGCCTCCTGTGCTCCTGCCTTGCACCACAGCGTCTTCTTGGGAACCTCACCGTAGGCAATGCGAGTCTGTTCCATCCTCCCCACAAAGCCCTCCATTCTCCAGGGTGAACAAGCCCAGCTCCCTCAGCCTCTCCTAACAGGACCAGTGCTCCAGCCTTGACCGTCTCTGTGGCCCTCCACTGAACTTTTGCGGATCCTCCAGCTTGACAATGTCTCTCTGGCATTGCGGGCAACCAAAACCTGGGCAAGTATTCTGGATGTGGCGTCACAAGTGCTGAGCAGAGGGAGAGAATCCCTTGCCCTGGCTGTGCTCCTGCTCACACAGCCCAGGATGTTGTTGGCCATCTTTGCTGATGGCTCATCTTTTGCCTAATGGAACCCAAAGACCAGCAGACCCATTCCTGTGGAGCTGCTACCCACCTAGCCAGTCCCTGTCCTAGGATATTTCAGAGCCTACATCTACTTCAGGAGCAGGACTTTGGTTGAATCTTTATTGGCTATCATGAGGTTCCTATTGGCCCATCCCTCCAGACTGTCTATGTCCTTTGGGATGGCAGCCCTGCCCTCCAGCCCTGCCCTGCTCTCCTCAATGGGATGTTTTCTACAAATGTTACCAAAAAGTACTCTCTCCTATCCTCCAGGTCACTCAAAAGGTGTGAAACAGGGCAGGTTGCAAGCTAGGCCCCTGCAGGACCCTACTAGCTAGATGCCTCCAGGCAGAGCACCACGCATGTACCACACTCCTCCAAGCCCAACTACTCTCCAGGTGTTTTTTTACTCAACGACTTATCCACCCAGGCAGCCCATACTGTCCTGACTTGGACACAAGAAATTTCTGGAGGGATGATGCTGAAAGCCTTGATGACTTCCAGGTAAAAGAGCATCTCTGCTCTCCCTGCATCCAGCAATCCTGTCCTTTCATCACAGAAAGCAAAGAGGATGGACAGCAATAAGGTTCCCTGGGTAAACCCAGTCCCCTTCTCTTTCAGACACCGAGAAATGGGATCCGAGTGCACACACACTGGGGCACAACCTTTGATTCCCCTGCTCATCATTTGGGCATTCTGGAAAGGTGTATGCATTGTACAGGTGCTGCCCGTCATCAGGGAGTTCCCAGAGTCTTCGTGACCTATCAAAGATGCTGGAGAGTGGCCTCGCTGTGACATTGTCCTGCTCACTCAGCTCCCTGGGATGATGCCCCTCCTGTCCCATAGACTGGTAAAAGATTGATTGTTCAAGGCACCCCTGACCTGGTCCCCATCCACTGCTGCCTGGTCTCCTCCAGGGTTCTACCTCAAGGCACAAAGGCCTGGGAGACCTTGCTGGGGAAGTCTGAGGAAAGAGGACACAGAGATTCTCACATCTATCTACACTTGCTCTTATTAAATTCAGCAGTGGCCACACAGGATCTTTGTTTTTCCTTTAACTGTTCCTGAAGCAGTAAACACTCCTTATGGTGCCCTTCAATTGCCTTTCAAGTTTAGACTGAGTTTCGATCTGGACCCTAGCTGAGCTTGGAGGATGCTGTCCTTGAAAGGCAGCTGTCCTGAACTCTGCCACTATGCCTTGGCAGTTTATTCCATCAGCATAACAGCTCCATCTCTGACATTAACATTCCGCTCATCCTGTCTATGCCCCCGGCTGAAAGAACTGCTGCACATTTTGGCTGAAGCAACGCAGCTGTGGAACCAGTGGAGCTCATATTTGCCATAAGGAACCCTGGTACCAAGTGTCCATGACGCCGTGGGTCCAAAGGCTTTGCTTCAGAGCAGAGACAAGACACAGACAAAAGAGAGCTGCATGTCTTTCTAGCCCCAGGGCTAAGGACCCAGGATGAAATGCCTCAATTCACTCAACAGAACACATCCTCCCAGCTTGCAGAAATTAGATCCTTCCCGGTCACCTTACTGGGTGTCCAGTCTAATGATGGGACAAAGAAGAGATTCTCATGCCCAACTATTTTTCTAATAGGAGTAATGACACTCCAGGAGAGAAGTTAAGGGAGGGAACATCAGAGATGCCTTCAGCCTGTTTCACAGCAGGTTCCCCTGGAGCCCCAGGGACACCTGGAGGGAGCCCAGAGGGGCAGAGAAAGTGGTGCCTTGGGCTGGGCCTCTGCTGCTGAGCTGGGCTGGGCTCCTGGGATGGAGGGAGCTGCTGGCAAGTGGGCAGCACTGCAGAGAGACAGCTCTGCCCAGGAGCAGCTCCTCTGCAAAGGGCAGCAGGGCTGAGGGCACTGCCTGCAGGCAGCGAGGGGAGAGGAGTGAGGCAGAGAGAGGTTAAAGGCAGCCTGGAGTGGGAAGGCTTTGAGCTGAGAGCACACTGCGTGGGAGAGATCTTCACAGCCCTCTACATGGTAAGTATCTTGGTGCAGGGCAATGTAGCTGGTGTTCCTGGAGGAATCTCCAGAAGCTGGCACATCCCACAGCCTACGGGATCTTTAAGGAAGATTCTCACATTTTCTCTAGTGCAGAGGAGGAGGACATGCTCCAGAGCAGGGACTCCGTGCTGCACCATCAGAGGGACAGAACAGGACGGCTGCCTTCTCCCAGGGATGGCTGCAGGGGTGTGAAGGTGGGTGTGCAGCCAGGGGTGCCCAGGGCTGTCCTTCCGAGGAAGGTCACCAGCACTCAGCCTGCCCGAGGAGCTCCACATGGTTCTGCAGGGACAATCTGTGGGTGGAAGGAGAAACTCCTGGCAGGGTAGGGCAGGGTCCTTATGATGCTGAGAGGGTGCTACATGGGACAGTGTGACTCACACATCAAGCTCAAGCTCATGCCCAGGTCATTTCTGAGGGGACTTTTCAGGGCAGGGCTCTCCTGCTTCAGTCTCCGCTTTCCTCAATTTGTGCTTCCACTTTTCTCTGGCTCGGCTTGGTGGGAATGGAAACACAGTTGTGTGCATTAGAGAAAGGGCTGAGACTCCTAAGCCATCACACTGAGGTTTACTGGGAACTTCAGCAAGTGCCTTCACCCGCACCAGCCCACAGATAACACCAGCATCACCTTTCCAGGTTCATCAGGGTTTGTGTGACCTGTTCTTTAACACCTGCACACACAGAGGAGTGCAGTGCAGCGCTGCGCACAGGGGCTGGGCTGGGGTCTGTGAGCATTGGCAGGGAAGAGACGCGGGGCCAGAGAAACAGCTCCCGGCTGGGACAGCTCCAGGCAGTGGAGACAAGGGCAGGGAGGGAGGGAAATGCTAAGGGAAACCCTGTTGCAGGGGAGATATGGGCACCTCCCGGCCACCCCTGCAGTGCTGATGCCTTCCCTTAGCAACACCCCTCTTGTCTCCTCTCCCGCCTAGCAAAGCCCCCAGCCAGCCCCTGGGGTCTAGGGTGTTGGTCACCTCCTCGTGCATCTGCCAGCAGGAGAGACAAAGTGCATCTCTCCTGCCATGTGCCCCTTTCCCCCTGACCAGGGGCTGAGGGTGACTGCCCTGCACTGTCACCGTCCGGGAGGTGGTGTGCAGTGCTGGGTAAGTGAAAGGCTTTCCTGAGTGCCCCCTGTCTCTCTCCTTGCCTCCCTCAGCTGCTCTTGGTGTTGATGTCAGGCTCTGTGGGAATGGGAGTTTCAGCTGCAGAGTCAGGCACTGATCTTGGGGGTCCTCCCATTTGGGTGTGTTTATGGCAATGAGGTGTCCCAGCTTTCCTCTAACCTGTGACGCTCTGGGCAATGCAGTCTGTGAGGCTCGGGAATGAGCTGACCCTCCCTCAACCAGATGCCATCATTAGCACAGCTGGCTACCTCCTTGGGGTGTCCTTCCAAGCTGTGAACTGCCTTCCAGGATGCAAACGTGCCCTATAGCACTTTATGCTATCTGAAGGCCCCATGGAGAAGTGCAGAGATGCTACAACAGAGAAAATGCTGATGGGTTTGTGAAAAGAGCCATGTGTGTCCTAGGCTAAAAGTGGGGTGCTGAGACCTTGAGAAATGGTGAGATATTTAGTGGTCTGCACTGGATCCCTCTGCTCTCAGCAGTGTCTGGTGGCTTTTCAGGGTAAAGTGGGAGTGTGATCGCCCTGCAGCTCAGAAAGATGCAAGCCCAGAGAAGCTGGGAACAAGATGGATGAAAAGACTGGCTCTCCTCACTCTGCACTAAGCCACAGGCACTCCTCTTGCCTCGCAGGACTCCCTCTGTTCTCCCTGAGTGCAGCACAAATGCTGAGGCTTTCTGACATCCAAACACACTCCCCATTGGAGATGGAGGGAAGCTGTAAAACTAACCTCTCCAACTGCCTTCTGCCATCCCCGTTCCTTAGCACTGGGAGCTGCAGATGCTGACAGGCCCTTCTAGGGTGGGAGCAGTTTCATTTGACAAAGTCAAACACCAGCACTGGACCCTGCACCCACCGTTCTCATGAACTGTTTCCTGCAGAGCAGGGTTGACTCCTCGGCAGCCAGCGGGAAGAGCCCCTGCTCCTCATGGCACACTCAGCCAGCGCCAACCTGAGCTCCAGCCACAGAGCTGAAGGAAGTTCTCCTTGAAAAGGAAAAGGGTGGGTGCGTGTGTCAGGGAGAGGGTCCAGGGGAAATGGACTTGATTTTGCTCAGAGAAGTTCATCCTAATTTGTTGCTGCCTTTTCCCCCTTGGACAATGCCCCATGCCCAGAGGAAGGACATGTCCAACAGCAGCTCCATCACAGAGTTCCTCCTCCTGGCATTCACGGACACACGGGAGCTGCAGCTCTTGCACTTCTGGCTCTTCCTGGCCATCTACCTGGCTGCCCTCCTGGGCAACGGCCTCATCATCACCGCCATAGCCTGTGACCACCGCCTCCACACCCCCATGTACTTCTTCCTCCTCAAACTTTCATTTCTCGACCTGGGATCCAACTCCACCACTGTCCCCAAATCCATGTCCAATTCCCTCTGGGACACCAGGGACATCTCCTTTTTGGGATGTGCTGTCCAGATCTTTGTGTTTGCATTTTTTATTTCAGCAGAATTGTGTCTCCTCACCATCATGGTCTATGACCGCTACATTGCCATCTGCAAACCCCTGCACGACGGGACCCTCCTGGGCAGCAGAGCTTGTGTCCACATGGCAGCAGCTGCCTGGGGCGGTTGCTTCTTCTATGCTGTGCTGCACACTGCCAATACATTGTCACTACCACTCTGCCAAGGCAATGCTGTGGACCAGTTCTTCTGTGAAATCCCCCACATCCTCAAGCTTTCCTGCTCAGATGCCTACCTCAGGGAGGTTGGGCTTATTGTGGTTAGACTTTTAGTAGTATTCAGCTGGTTTTTTTTCATCATGCTGTCCTATGTGCAGATCTTCAGGGCTGTGCTGAGGAGCCCCTCTGAGCAGGGGCGCCACAAAGCCTTTTCCACGTGCCTCCCTCACCTGGCCGTGGTCTCCCTGTTTATCAGCACCGGAATGTTTACCTACCTGAAGCCTCCCTACATCTCCTCCCCATCCCTGGATGTGGTGGTGGCTGTTCTGTACTCATTGGTGCCTCCAGCAGTGAACCCCCTCATCTACAGCATGAGGAACCAGGAGCTCAAAGATGCAGTGTGGAAAATGATGACTGGATGTTTTTCTGAAGCAACACACTGTCCATTTTCTTATGCATATCACTTATAATGTGTCTCATTACAGGGTCAGCCTGTCTTCTGGAGGTTTGGTGGCTGTGGCGGTTGTTTTTTTGCTCAGATTTGCTTGTGATAATGTTGTGCACAAAGAAATGCCAGTTTTCGTACCATTTCTAATTCACTATCTACCTTTCTAGTGTTACCCAGAGCCTTGAAAGGAGAGACATGTTCTCTGTGCATTTAAAAAAATAAAGGACCCTGCAGCAACTTTCTTGTCTGAGACTTCTGTTTTTCTGAGACCTTCTCTGGAGCTGCACGGCACTGCCTGTGTGCAGAGGTGGAGGGGAAAAGAGTCTCAGCACAGCAGCACGGCCAGGCAGCACCAGCGCTTGGTCTTTCCAGAGCTGCTCCGCAGCCAGGCAGTCCCCAGCCCCTGCAACTGCAGGCTGTTAGGCTGTCCCAGGTGCAAGACCTGGTGTCCCGATTTAACCCCAGCTGGGATAGAGTTAATTTTCTTCTTGGTAGCTGGTATGGGGCTGTGTTTTGGGTTTAGGATGAGAACAATGTCGATGATACACTGAGGTTTTGTTCTTGCTAAGTAGTTGCTAAGTGGCGCTCACAGTGGTAAAGGACTTTTCAGCTGCCCATGCTCTGCCGGGTGCACAAGAAGCTGGGGGGGGGGCACAGCCAGGACAGCTGACCCAGACTGGCCAAGGGGCTATTCCATACCATGTGACGTCATGCTCAGTATATATAAACTGGGGGAGTTAGCTGGGGGAGGGGGCAACGATCGCTGCTTGGGGGACGGGCTGGCCACCGGTCGGAGGGTGGTGAGCAATTGTAGAGGGTATCGTTTGCTTTGTATTACTATTGTACTATTATTACTTGTTATTATTATTATTGTTATTATTATTATTACTACTGTTCTATTTTTATTTTACTTTAGTTATTAAACTGTTCTTATCTCAACCCACGAGTTTTCTCCCTTTTACCCTTCTGATTCTCTCCCCCATCCCACTGGTGGGGAGTGAGCGAGCGGCTGCATGGTGCTTAGTTGCTGGCTGGGGTTAAACCACGACAGTCCTTTTTGGCGCCCGAACAGGGACTCGAAGGGTTTGAGATAATAACAGATTAACTAGAATGTATTAAGGAATTTCATTCTGTTAACAGTTATCGGTTGTAATATTGATTCATCCGTTCTCGGTACTAGTCTACCTGATCTGCACAATGCTCTTGTTTTTGCTGTGCTTTGCCATAATGAGTGATGTGTTGCCTGGAAGACTGGTTATTAAAACACTGGCCTTGAGTGCTATCTGGTATTTGGGTTCTGTAGTGAAGCCATTACTGTACTTCGGGTACCACCTCATGGAGACAATTAGCAATTATACCTTGTCTTCTGGGAGTTTTTTTATGGAGGAAATACAGGATGGCACCTTTGTTACTTTCTTCTATGATGTTTTCTCCTTCATTACAACAATTTTTCATTATCTTGAGCATCCTTGGGTAGTTAAGATATATCCGTTGATAGTTCTTGGGAATTTTGTTTCAGTTTTACCTAAGGTTAATAAGCAGCTTAAGAATATCATCCAGAGATCTCCTCGAAGGCTGGATAGTTATGAGTGGCAGGGTGTGTGGGAGAGTATGGGCAAGTACCTAGGACAATGGGCACCTCCAGTGTTTTGGAACTTCACCCCCGAACAAGTGCAGAATCCTGAAAAACTAGTAAAGTATTTGGAAAATGTATGTTGTCACCCTGGCAACTCCAGAGAGACACAGATCACTGCAACGTGCTGGGGCCTGGCCCACGCCTACCGAGCCCTATTCAACACTATTCAGTACCCTCAAGGGAAAGAGAAGGTCTCTGGATCGGATGACAAAATGACGGCCCCCATGGCTGTGCCGGCCCCTGCCACAGGCACTGCGGCTGTGCCGGCCCCCGTGGCTGTGCCAGCCCCCACGATAGGCACTGCGGCTGGGCCAGAGAACCAATCCGTGCCAGTATCACTTGCCCCTATACTGAAGAAAAAATACACAAGGAAATCAGCTCGTTTAGTAAGGGCTGATGATGAGCCAGGGCCATCAAGAGAACAGGAGGAGGAAGAGGCGGAACCCATAAATGAGATGGTAACCACCCGATCCCTCTCCCTGAGTGAGCTGCGAGATATGCGAAAAGATTTCGGTCGTCGTCCAGGTGAGCACATCATCACCTGGCTGCTCCGATGCTGGGATAATGGGGCCAGTAGCCTGGAATTAGAGGGTAGGGAAGTCAAGCAGCTGGGATCCCTTTCTAGGGAAGGGGGCATTGACAAAGCAATTGGAAAAGGGGCAAAAGCCCTCAGCCTCTGGAGGCGACTCCTGTCAGGTGTGAAGGAAAGATATCCCTTCAAGGAAGATGTTATGTGTCACCCAGGCAAGTGGACCACCATGGAGAGAGGTATCCAGTACCTGAGGGAATTAGCTGTGCTGGAAGTGATTTATAATGACCTGGATAATGAGCAGTTATCCAAAGATCCAGACGAAGTCCAATGCACACGACCCATGTGGCGGAAGTTTGTACGGAGCACACCATCATCACATGCAAACTCATTGGCAATAATGACCTGGAAAGATGAAGAGGGACCAACAGTGGATGAAATGGCTGGCCAGCTCCGACAATACGAAGAAAGTCTCTCTTCCTCCCTACAGGCCTGCGTATCGGCTGTGGAAAAACTGTCCCAGAAGGTCCAGCCACTCGAAGAGGATATATCCTACTCCTCACCTGTACGGACCAGTATCTCAGCCATTAGGAGTAAGCGTCCCTCTGTTCAAGAGAGAAGATATAGTGGATACACACCACGGGGCACCCTGTGGTTTTATCTGCGTGACCATGGAGAGGACATGAGGAAGTGGGATGGAGAATCTACCTCGACCCTAGAGGCACGGGTACGTGAGTTGCAAGGAAAAACAACTACAAAAGGTGGTTCTCCCAGGAGAGATGCAGCTCCAGTTTCCAGCGAGCAGTTCCTCAGACAGGGTAGAAGGGCTGATTCTGTTTCCGATCCTAATAAAGGGATTTTTGACTCGCATTTACAAGAAGTGAGTAACGAGTGCTATGACCAGGACTAGAGGGGCCCTGCCTCCAGCCAGGTGGAGGAGAGGGACAATCAGGTGTACTGGACTGTGTGGATTCGATGGCCTGGCACATCAGCCCCACAGGAGTATAAGGCTTTAGTAGACACCGGTGCACAGTGTACCCTCATGCCATCAAGCTGTAAAGGGGCAGAACCCATCTGTATTTCTGGAGTGACAGGGGGATCCCAACAGCTGACTGTATTGGAGGCCGAAGTGAGCCTAACAGGGAATGAGTGGCAGAAGCACCCCATTGTGACTGGCCCAGAGGCTCCGTGCATCCTTGGCATAGACTACCTCAGGAGAGGGTATTTCAAGGACCCAAAAGGGTACCGGTGGGCTTTTGGCATAGCCGCATTGGAGACAGAGGAAATTAAACAGCTGTCTACCCTGCCCGGTCTTTCGGAGGACCCTTCTGTTGTGGGGTTGCTGAGGGTCAAAGAACAACAGGTACCAACTGCTACCACAACAGTGCACCGGCGGCAATATCGCACCAACAGAGACTCCCTGATTCCCATCCATAAGCTGATTCGTCAGCTGGAGAGCCAAGGAGTGGTCAGCAAGACTCACTCACCGTTTAACAGTCCCATATGGCCAGTGCAAAAGTCTAATGGAGAGTGGAGACTAACAGTAGACTATCGGGGCCTAAATGAAGTCACGCCACCACTGAGCGCTGCCGTGCCGAACATGCTAGAACTTCAATATGAACTGGAGTCAAAGGCAGCCAAGTGGTATGCCACCATTGACATCGCTAATGCATTTTTCTCAATCCCTTTGGCAGCAGAGTGCAGGCCACAGTTTGCTTTCACTTGGAGGGGGGTCCGGTACACCTGGAATCGACTGCCCCAGGGGTGGAAACACAGCCCCACCATTTGCCATGGACTGATCCAGACTGCATTGGAACAGGGTGGGGCTTCGGAACACCTGCAGTACATTGATGACATCATTGTGTGGGGCAACACAGCAGCAGAAGTTTTTGAGAAAGGGAAGAAAATAGTCCAAATTCTTCTGGAAGCTGGCTTTGCTATAAAACAAAGTAAGGTCAAGGGACCTGCACAGGAGATCCAGTTTTTAGGAATAAAATGGCAAGATGGGCGTCGTCAGATCCCAATGGATGTAATCAACAAAATCACAGCCATGTCCCCACCAACCAGCAAAAAGGAAGCACAAGCTTTCTTGGGCATTGTGGGTTTTTGGAGAATGCATATTCCACATTACAGTCTCATAGTAAGCCCTCTCTATCAAGTGACCTGCAAGAAGAACGATGTCAAATGGGGCCCTGAGCAACGACAAGCCTTTGAACAAATTAAACAGGAGATAGTCCATGCAGTTGCCCTTGGGCCAATCCGGGCAGGACAAGATATTAAAAATGTGCTCTACACTGCAGCCGGGGAGAACGGCCCTACCTGGAGCCTCTGGCAGAAAGCACCGGGGGAGACTCGAGGTCGACCCCTGGGGTTCTGGAGTCGGGGATACAGAGGATCTGAGGCCCGCTATACTCCAACTGAAAAAGAGATATTGGCAGCATATGAAGGAGTTTGAGCTCCTTCAGAAGTGGTTGGTACTGAAGCACAGCTCCTCCTGGCACCCCGACTGCCGGTGCTGGGCTGGATGTTCAAAGGGAGGGTCCCCTCTGCACATCATGCAACTGATGCTACGTGGAGTAAGTGGGTCACACTGATCACACAGCGGGCTCGAATAGGAAACCCCAGTCGCCCAGGAATCTTGGAAGTGATCATGGACTGGCCAGAAGGCAAAGATTTCGGAATATCGCCAGAGGAGGAGGTGACACATGCTGAGGAGGCCCCACTGTATAATAAAGTACCAGAAAATGAGAAGCAATATGCCCTGTTCACTGATGGATCCTGTCGTCTTGTGGGGAAGCATTGGAGGTGGAAAGCTGTATGGAGTCCTATAGGACAAGTTGGAGAAACTGCTGAAGGGGAAGGTAAATCGAGTCAGTTTGCAGAGGTGAAAGCCATCCGGCAGGCTTTGGATATTGCCGAACGAGAAAAGTGGCCAATGCTCTATCTGTGTACTGACTCATGGATGGTGGCAAATGGCCTGTGGGGGTGGCTACAGCAATGGAAGCGGAGCAACTGGCAGCGCAGAGGCAAACCCACCTGGGCTGCTGAATTGTGGCAAGATATTGCTGCCTGAGTAGAGAACCTGGTTATAAAAGTATGTCACATAGATACTCACGTACCCAAGAGTTGGGCCACTGAAGAACATCAACACAACCAGCAGGTGGATCAGGCTGCTAAGATTGAAGTGCCTCAGGTGGATCTGGACTGGCAACAGAAGGGTGAATTATTTCTAGCTCGGTGGGCCCATGACACCTCAGGCCATCAAGGAAGAGATGTAACATATAGATGGGCTTGTGATCGAGAGGTGGACTTGACCATGGACACTATTACACAGGTTGTCCGTGAATGCGAAACATGCGCTGCAATCAAGCAAGCCAAGCGGTGCAAGCCTCTCCGGAATGGAGGTCAATGGCTGAAATATAAATATGCAGAAGCCTGGCAGATTGATTATATCACACTCCCACAAACGCGCCAAGGCAAGCGCCATGTGCTTACAATGGTGGAAGCAACCATCGGATGGCTGGAAACATATGCCGTGCCCCATGCCACTGCCTGGAATGCTATCGTGGGCCTTGAAAAGCAAGTCCTGTGGTGACATGGCACCCCAGAAAGAATTGAGTCAGATAACGGAACTCATTTCCGAAACAGCCTCATAGACACCTGGGCCAAAGAGCATGGCACTGAGTGGGTATCTCACATCCCCTATCGTGCGCCAGCCTCTGGGAAAATCGAATGATACAATGGACTGTTAAAGACTACACTGAGAGCAATGGGTGCTGGGACATTCAGACATTGGGATACACATCTAGCAAAGGCCACCTGGTTAGTCAACACCAGGGGATCTGCCAATTGAGCTGGCCCTGCCCAGTCAAGACTTTTACGTACTGTAGAGGGGGATAAAATCCCTGTAGTGCACCTAAAAAATATGATGGGGAAGACAGTCTGGGTTACTCCTGCCTCAGGCAGAGGTAAATGCATTCATGGGATTGCTTTTGCTCAAGGACCTGGGTGCAGTTGGTGGGTGATGCGGGAGGATGGGGAAGTCCGATGTGTACCTCAAGAGGATTTGATTTTGGGTGAAAATAGCCAATGAAGTGAATTGTATCATGTTAGTTGCTATATAATACTGGATGTCATCACTTCTATGATTACTATGTGCCATATCTACAGTATACAGTAAGAATCACCCAGATTAATGAAGAATGAACTCTGAGGAAACCGAGCAAACTGCAGCGGTGATGGAACCAGAACTGGCTTCAGCATGCAACAATCCAACACCGCACACCATCTCTCCTGCCCTGAAAGACTGTTAGGACAGATGGAGCTCAAAGTCATGGACTAAACGAACTCAACAAACATTTTAGAGGGATAGCCCATAGACTAGGGAAATTATATCTATGTGTGTGTGTATATCTATCTATCTATCTATCTATCTATCTATCATCTATCTATTTATCTGTCTATCTGTCTGTCTATCTATCTATCTCAAAAGACTGGAAAAGTGGTGGTGATGAATTGAAATGTATTGGAAAGTGTAAGCCCTGGGCATGACGTAGATGGTATAGCATAAGGGGTGGATACTGTTCTGGTTTCAGCTGGGATAGAGTTGATTTTTCTTCCTAGTAGCTGGTATAGTGCTGTGTTTTGGATTTAGGATGAGAATAATGTTGAGAACTCACTGATGGTTTGGTTGTTGCTAAGCAGTGCTTACACCAGTCAAGCACTTTTTAGCTTCGCATGCTTTGCCAGCTGCACAAGAAGCTGGCAGGGGGCACAGCCAGGACAGCTGACCCAGACTGGCCAAGGGGCTATTCCATACCATGTGACGTCAGGCTCAGTATATAAGCTGGGGGGAGTTGGCTGGGGGGCAGCAATTGCTCGGTGACATGCTGGGCATCGGTCGGCAGGTGGTGAGCAATTGTATTGTGTATCACTTGCTTTGCATATTATTATTGTACTATGTATATTATTATTACTATTACTACTATTCTATTTCATTTTACTTCCATTGTTAAACTTTTCTTATCTCAACCCACGAGTTTTCTCACTTTCACCCTTCCAATTCTCTCCCACATCCCACTGGGGTGGGGGGAGTGAGCGAGCGGCTCTGTGGTGCTTAGTTGCTGGCTGCGGTTAAACCACATCATCAGTAAAGACTCAGACAAAGTCAACATTAAGTCCCTCAGCCCCACCTGTATCTGCTGTTATGAAATCCCCCTCCCCATTGAGTGGCAGCCCTGCATTTTCCATGTTCAGCCTTGCTCTCTCACCAGCGATTGAAGTTCTTTTTGCTCTTCGCTTTTCTTACAGCCTCCAACTCCAGGTGAGCTTTGCTCTTCCCCAAAGCATACCTCCACAACAAGGCAACTTATATAAATCCCTTGTGTAACCTGTCCCTGTTGTCACCTCTTGGCAGCTGCTTCATGGTCCCTCTCAGCGCTTTTTCCCTGCACTGTCCCAGCACCACTACCCCGCTCATGGCCTCACAGCCCTGTTGTGAAGGCACACCACACAGCAGTATGCATTCAGGGCTGGGTAAAGGTCCCCCACAACATCCCCATGACAGTCGTCTTTGCCCCTTCTCTCCATGGCCATCATGTTTTGGAAGCCCCAGCCCCAGCTACGTCCCATGTGGGGATTCGCCGACAGCCCTGTTCTGGGGTCTGCTGCAGTCTGGGCCAGGATGGAGCCCAGGCAGGGCTGGCCATTTTCCCCGATGCAGGCACTGAGCCCAGCAGGAGGATGGAGATGGCCTCACAGCGAGACTTACCCATTAACCTGGGGTGAATGGCCAGGGCTGGAAATGGCTGGTGAGAGAGGCTGGGGGGTGACAAAGGCTCTGGGCCACCTTCCCGGTTTGTCCATACATAAACGGCACAGACTGGCCTCCTCTCTCCTGCACCTGTTGTCTTTGATCCCTTCCACAACCCCTGGCTCGGCACCACAAACCCCTGGTATGAGACCTCACCCTGCATGGTCACACAGTACAAGCTATATACTGATGTTTTTCACTCCTGGGCACTTTCCAGCACAACTCAGCTCCCTCCAAGCTCTTCCACCTTCCCTGCCCAATTCCTAGCACTGCTCAGCCTGGGCTGGCCCCACGGCAGCATGCACTGCAGGCCGCTGCAGAGATCTGGGTACTCACCCCACAGCCCCGGCCCCTCTGAAGGGCACAGCAGCTCCTGGGGGACAGAGAAGGCTCAGCCCCAGAGATGGGGGACACCTGTGGTGGTCAATTGGACCCAGTGACCTCCTCTCCAGGATATTCTGAGCGGTCTGCAGCCCCTCTGGGCCATCCCCTCTCCCCAGGCCAGCACAAGAGCCCAGGCCGGGGGTCCTCAAGCAGCTCCTGCTGCCCCAGTGACAGAGTGGCCTGCCCCAAGCTGCTGCAGCCAGAAGGGTCTTTTCATTTCCTTTTCATTCATGGTCTGATGATGATGGATCTCAGACAAAGAAATTGCTGCAGGTTCATTTATTTTGCTTAAACACACAGAGACACTGACTCCCCATTTACACAAAGTCACTGGATCACACAAGACAGGTGGATTCTTAAGTAGGAGGGGATGAATAATGACATTTCGTTGCAGACAACATCATCAGAAATGGAAAAAAGAAAAAAAGAAGGGAAAAAAAGAGAAGGAATGACAGGCTTGGCCTGTCACAACATACACTGGCAGTCATTTGCAGAGGAAGGTACGCAGTCTATGGCGGCTGAAAAAATGTCTAATCAATGTCCTCAGGGCATCCTTGAGCTCTTGGTTCCTCATGCTGTAGATGAGGGGGTTCACTGCTGGAGGCACCACCGAGTACAGAACTGCCAGCACCAGGTCCAAGCATGGGGAGGAGATGGAGGGAGGCTTCAGGTAGGAAAACACTGCAGTGCTGATAAACAGGGAGACCACGGCCAGGTGAGGGAGGCACATGGAAAAGGCTTTGTGCCATCCCTGCTCAGGGGGCATCCTCAGCATGGCCCTGAAGATCTGCACATAGGACAGCAGGATAAAAACAAAACAGCCCAAAGAGAGAAAAGCACTAACTGCAAGAAGCCCAGCTTCCCTGACATAGAAGTGTGAGCAGGAGAGCTTGAGGATCTGGGGGATTTCACAGAAGAACTGGTCCACAGCATTGCCTTGGCAGAGGGGGAGGGAAAATGTATTGGCAGTGTGCAGCACAGCATGGAGAAACCCACTGCCCCAGGCAGCTGCTGCCATGTGGACACAAGCTCTGCTGCCCAGGAGGGTCCCGTCGTGCAGGGGTTTGCAGATGGCAACGTAGCGATCATAGGCCATGACAGTGAGAAGAAAATACTCCGCTACAACTAAAAAGAGAAACCAAAAGACTTGAGCAGCACATCCCCAGAAAGTGACGGCTCTGGTGTCCCAGAGCAAGTTGGCCATGGCTTTGGGGACAGTGATGGAGATGGAGCCCAGGTCGAGGAGGGAGAGGTTGAAGAGGAAGTACATGGGGGTGTGGAGGTGGCAGTTGCAGGCTACGGCGGTGATGATGAGGCCGTTGCCCAGGAGGGCAGCCAGGTAGATGGCCAGGAAGAGCCAGAAGTGCAAGAGCTGCAGTTCCCCCGTGTCTGCGAATGCCAAGAGGAGGAACTGGGTGATGGAACTGCTGTTGGACATCTGCTGCCTCTGGGCACAGGGACCTGTCCAAGGAAGAGAAGTCATTGACAGGTTAGGACAAACATCTTGGCATAAAACTCAATGTTTCTCATAGAAATGCTCCAATTGTCTTATTCCTTGGTAACGTCTTCGTTCAGCTCCTTTTCTGGAGTTCCTTTGCTGTCTGTTTGAATGTGCCGTGAGGAGCAGGGGATCTGCTGTGTGCTCCAGAGTATGCAGTCCTGCCATACAGTGCAGCAGGGAGGGGAATAAGCTTTCCTGCTCAGAATTTAGGTCAGATATTACCCACTCGTAAGTTTACCAGGGGAGTGTTCTTTTGGAGCAAAAATTGTCAGCATTTTTACTGCACTCATTTTAATTTCTCATTCATCACCCAGCTAACCAAGAGTAGAAAACTCAAAGCACAGTCTCCTTTACTTTCAGGTAACCCCCACATAAACTTTCCTCTTGAAAAGTCACCTCAGAAGCATTCTGGGGGTGATCTGGATCTGAGAGCACTCTGGACGCATGCAGCAGCCTCTCAACAGCAGAAAGACCCTGCCCTGCCCTGCTGGGAGCGACTGCTTCCACCCACAGCTTCTCCCCGCAGTGCCATGGGGAGCTCCCCGGGCAGGCTGAGTGCTGACCCTGGCAGGGGGCAGAGTCCCTGCCCAGCACACAGCCCCCTGGGGACATAGCGACCCTGCTCTGAAGGACTGCCCTGGGCACCTCCAGCTGCACACCTGGATTTACACCTCTGCAGCTGTTCCTGGGAGAAGGCAGCCATCATGCCCTGTCCCTCTGATGGTGCAGTAGGGAATCCCTGCTCAGGAGCATGTCCTCCTTCTCCTCTACACTAGGAAACCTGTGAGTGTTCTTCTTAAAGATTCTACAGGCTGTGTGATGTACCAGCTTCAGGAGATCCCTCCAGGAACCACAGCTTCACTTCCCTTTACCCAGAGACTTACCGTATAGACGGCTGTGAAGATTTCTCCCCCAGTCAGCTCTCAGCATTCTCCCATTCCAAACTGCCTTTAAGCTCTCTCTGCTTCACTCCTCTCTCTTTGTCCCTGCAGGCAGTGCCCTCAGCCCTGCTGTGCTTTGCAGAGGAGCTGCTCTTGGGCAGAGTTATCTCTCTCTGTCCCAGGAGCCCAGCCCAGCTCAGCAGCACAGGACCAGCCCAAGGCAGCACTTTCTCTGCCTCCTCGGGGCTCCCTGCAGGTGTCCCTGGGGCTCCAGGGGAACCTGCTGTGAAACAGGCTGAAGGAGTCACTGATGTTCCCTTCCCCAGCCAGGGAGAGACACTTACTCCCAGCAGTGGCATTTCTCTTCTCAGAAAAAGATTTATGTCTAAGAATCACTTCTTCTTGTCACAGTGTTAGACAGGACACCCAGGCAGTGACAGATCTCCTTTACCCCTGCTGAGGGAAGGGATTCGGCTGAGGCAATGCAGGCATCTCACTCTGGGTCTCCTAGGGCTAGAGGGGGACTCAGCTTCCCTCCATGCCTTCCACAGTCCCACAGGAGGTGGGATTCCTCTTGCCTCAGTTCAGGTGTGCACCAAATGGCCACCTGCATGTGAGCTCCTTGTCTCAGCTCTGATGCTAATTAATGAAGCTGGAGGGTGCAGTGAGCTGCTCAAACACCTGGTGAAATTTGAGGTTCAGGAGGTGGTCCAAGATACCTGAAGGTAACTGCAAGCTCTAATGGAGCAGTTCATAGCGACAGGGCAGCACCTGGGAACATCTTCTTATAGGCTGGTGGGGAACCCCCTTCACCAACAGAAATGAAAGAAGATGCCCACATTTAGGACAACTGACCTGACCCTAATTTGTTAGTACTGCACAGAGCTGTCTTTGAAAAACAGCGATGAACAGGTTGAGAGGTTATGGGTAAAAATTAGGGGCTAAGCCAAGAAAGGAAGCCTTGTGGCTGGTGTTTACTACAGGCCACCCGACCAAGAGGAGATTGTTGATGAAGCGTTTGTACTTCAATTACAGGAAGCATCGCACTCGCAGGCTCTGATCCTGCTGGAGGACTTCAGTCCTCTGCACATCTGCTGGAAAAGTGGCACAGTGAGCTGTAAGTGGTCCAGGAGACTCTTGGAGTGCATTGAGGATAATTTCTTAGGCTAGGTGGTAGACATCCAGAGCAGAGGCGATGTGTTACAAGACCTGTTGCTTACCAACACAGATGAACTACTTAAGGATGTGAAGACTGATGGCAGCCTGGGCTGCAGTGATTGTGCCCTGGTGTAATTCACGATCTCAAAGGATATGGGCTAGGCAAAGAGTAAGGTCAAGACCCTGAATTTTAGGAGGCCAAATGTTTGATTGTTTAAGGAGTTAGTGGATAGGAGGCCCTGGGACACTGCCCTCAGAGATACAGGACTGAACAGAGCTGGCAGCTCTTTAAGGAAGTCTGTCAAAACATACGGAAGACAGGGAGGTGATTAGACAGCCATCATGGCTTCACCAAGGGCAAATTGTGCCCGACTAATCTAGCGACCTTCTGTAATGGAGTGACTGCATCAACGGGAAGAGCTATGGATGATATCTATCCGGACTTCTGTAAGACCTTTGACACGGTCCCCCACAACATTCTTGCCACTAAATTGGAGAGATATGGATCTGATGGATGGACTATTAGATAGATAAGGGATATGCTGGATGGTGGTGTCCATGGCTCAATGTGCACGTAGTAATCTGTAACAAGCGGTGTCCCTCAAGGGTCCGTACTGGGACGAATACTGTTTAATATCTTCATCAACGATATACACAGTGCGAATGAGTGCTCCCTCAGCAAGTTTGCAGATGATACCAAGCTGAGTGGTGCAGCTGATTCACTAGAGGGAAGACGTCATTGAGAGGGACCTTGACAGGCTGGAAGAGCAGGCCCATGTGAAGCTCATAAAGTTCAACAAGGCCAAGTGCAAGGTCCCGCACCTGGGTTGGGGCAATCCCCAGTATCAATACAGACTGGGGGATGGATAGATTGAGGGGAGCTCTGCAGAGAAGGACTTGGGGATATTAGTGGATGAACAATTGGACATGGGTCGGCAATGTGCGCTTGCAGCCCAGAAAGTCAGTTGTATCCTGGGTTGCATCAAAGAAGCGTGGCCAGCAGGTCGAGGGAGGTGATTCTCCCCCTCTACTCCGCTCTCGTGAGACTCCACCTGGAGTACTGTGTCCAGCTCTGGGATCCCCAGTGCAAGAAAGGCATGGACCCATTGGAGCAGGTCCAGAAGATGAGCATGAAAATGATCCAAGGGCTGGAACACCTCTCCTGTGAAGAAAGGCTGAGAGAGCTGGGGTTGTTCAGGCTGGAGAAGAGAAGGGTCTGGGGATATCTTCTCATGGCCTTTCAATATATAAAGGGGGGTTACAGGAAATAGGGAGAGAGAATTTTTACGAAGGCCTGCAGTGAGAGGAAAAAGGGAATGGTTTTAAACTGAAAAAGGTTAGGTTTAGATTAGATATAAGGAAGAAATTTTTTACGATGAGGGTGGTGAGACACTGGAACAGGTTTCCCAGAGAAGTTGTGGATGTCCCATCATTGGAAGTGTTCAAGGTCAGGCTGAATGGGGCATTGAGCAACCCGATGTAGCGAAAGATGTCCCTTGACATTGTATTGGAATTGTGTGGCAAGGTTTTGGTAGCAGGGGGGCTACAGGGCTTCCAGTGTTTCACGACCCTCATCGTAAAAAATTTCTTCCTTCTATCTAGTCTGAATCTCCCCTCTTTTACTTTAAAACCATTACCCCTTGTCCTATCGCTACAGACCCTATTAAAAAGTCTGTCTCCATCTGTATTGGGTTTCTGTGGCAAGGTTTTTATAGCTGGGGGGCTATAGCGTTGGCTTCTGTGAGAAGATGCCGGAAGTTTACCCCATCTCCAATACAACCAATGCCAGCCAGCTCCAAGACAGACCTGCTGCTGGCCAAAGCTGAGCCAATCAGCAATGGTGGTAGCGCCTCTGTGATAACATATTTAAGAAGGGGGAAAAGCTGCTGCACAACAGCAGCTGGAAGAGAGGAGTGAGAAAATGTGAGAGGAACAACTCTGCAGACACGAAGGTCAGTGAAGAAGGAGGGGAGGAGGTGCTCCAGGCCCCAGAGCAGAGATTCCCCTGCAACCTGTGGGGAAGACCATGGAGAATCAACTTGTCCCCCTGCAGCCCATGGAGGTTAACGGTGGAGCAGATATCCACCTGCAGCCTGTGGAGGACCCTGGAGCAGGTGGATGCCTGAAGGAGGCTGTGACCCTGTGGAGAGCCAACGCTGGCGTATGCTCCTGGCAGGACCTGTGAACCCGTGGAGAGAGGAGCCCACTCTGGAGGAGGTTTGCTGGCAGGACCTGTGACCCTGTGGGGGACCCACGCTGGAGCAGTCTGTTCCTCAAGGACTGCACCCCGTTGAAAGCACCCATGCTGGAGCAGTTCATGAAGGACTGCAGCCTGTGGGAAGGACTCATGTCGGAGAAGTTCATGTAGGACTGTCTCCCGTGGGAGGGACCCCATGCCGGAGCAGGGGAAGAGTGTGAGGAGGAAGGAGTGGCAGAGAAAACATGTGACGAGCTGACCACAATCCCCATTCTCCATCCCCCTGTGCTGCTCGTGGGGGAGAATGTAGAGAAAATCAGGAGTGAAGTTGAGCCTGGGAAGTAGGGAGGGGTGGGGGGAAGGTGTTTTAAGATTTGATTTTATTTCTCATTACTGTATTCTGATTTGATTGACAATAAATTAAGTTAACTTCCCCAAGCTGAGTCTGTTTTGCCCATGATGGTATTTGGTGAGTGATCTCTCCCTGTCCTTTTCTTGACCTGCAAGCTTATAGCCTGTCGTTATATTTTCCCTCCCCTGTCCAGCTGAGGAGGGGGAGTGATAGAGTGGCTTGGTGGGTACCTGGCATCCAGCCAGGATCAACCCACTACAGCCATGACGGGGGCGGGGTTGACTAGATGAGCTTTAAAGGTCTCTTCCAACACAAACCTTCCTGTGATTCTATGATTCTGTGCTTGAGGTGAGGTGTATGTGATGGTGGATGAGCCACCGCCATCCTCTAACAGCCTGTTTGGATTATTTTATGTGAAGAAAATGACCCCAAGAAGTTGCATGAGAAATCACAGTGCTGGACTTGGATTTCTTTTTCTGATCACACCAACCGGCTTGCGCTTCACACTCTTCCTGATCATCTACCTCATGGTCCTCATAAGGAATGGCCTGATGGTGCTCATCACAGTGGAGGACTCAAGCCTTCACAGCCCCTTGTACTTCTTCCTGAGGAACTTATCCTGAGGACTTATCAGGTGTTCACTTTGCCTTTGGGCATTCCATGACCTTCATCACTTTTTCTGTGATGCCCCCCTCTCTGCTAGAACTCGCCTGTGTCCTGTGAGATTTTTCCTCAGTTTCCAACCTGAAGGGGAAACTTCTCTCTGATTTTTGTAGATTCTGGAATGTAAAGAGCTCAACTTGGCCATCTCATCAATACATTGCCAGTGTTGCAACAATTCATCTAACGGTGACCTCTTCACTATACTTTGCCTTCCATTATTACAAAAATCAACTCTATGCTGCCAAACAAGATCCACAGTTCACTACCGCCATGCCTGAGTATCTCTAGGGGAACTCACCCACAGGCCGGCAGTGCAGATCATTGGGGTCGGAAGGCAGCCATCTTCCACCTTCCCTGTGCTTCCTTTTCATGTTTGCTTTTTGCCACGAGCTCCTTTTTCATCCACGCCAGCCTCCTGCCACCTTTGCTTTACTTCCGGCATGTCAGGGTGGACCATTCTGGAGCTTGAAGAGGAGATTCTTGACCATCAAAGAGCTCTCTGCACCCCTCTTCCCTGCAGGGCCCTATCCCATGGGATCCTTCCAAACAGGTCCCTCAGCAGGACAAGGCCTGCTCTCCTGAAGTCCTGTTCTTGGCCCTGCTCCCTTCTCTCAGGAGCCTCAACTCTGCCTTCTCATCCCTGACTTTTATGTTCGTGACCAGCTCTTCCTTGTTTGTAAGTGTGAAGTCCCAGAGGGGACCTCACCTCACGGGCTCCTCAGTCACTCTTGTCATGAAGATGTCATCAATGAGCTCCAAAAATATTCTGGGTGGTTTGCACCTCGCTATGTTGCCTCTTCAGCAGATATTGGGATAGTTTAAGTCCCCCATGAAGACCAGGGTCTTCAAACATGATGCTCCTTGCAGTTGTTTGAAGAAGGCCTTACCTAAACCATCAAGAGGTCTGGAGCAGACATCCACCCACCACGGTGTTGCCCATGTTCTTCTGACCCCTCAGCTCTCAGCTGACTCATAGTACATCCCCAAGCAGAGCTCCATGCTGCTCTCTCACATCAGGGCAACTTCCCCTCTAGGTCCAGACCCATGGTCTTATCAGTACCAGACCCCCCCCAGTTTCTCCAGGAGGTGATATTTCTAGTGCCCTGCAACTCCCCATGCTGTTACCCTGTTAAGAGACAACCCAACAAGGATGAGCCATCCGCACGGAAACAGTAACAGCTGACCAAGTGGAGCTCCAGTCCAGGGGGACCTTCAGAAACTCTGGGACTTGGCCAACAGAAACATCTGTAAATGTCTCAAGGAGAAGTGTCCAGTCCTGCATCGGGGGGAATAATAACCCTGTACATCAGGGTCACCTGGGACCTGACATGCTGAGCCGTAACCCTGACGAGAAGGGCCTGGGCACTACAAGGGACACCATGTGAGCCAGTGGTGTGTGCACACCATGGACAAAGGCAGCTGCATATGGGGATGCATTAGGAGGAGCGCGGACCACTCACACAACTTGAGTTATCATCTTGTTTGATTCAGCACTGGTGTGGCCCCACACACATGGGTGCGTTGCACTGTGCAGCTCCCCATGTTGGAGAAGTAGGGAGGAACAGGAGAGTGTCCAGTGGAGGTAAGCTAGGGTGGGGACTTAGCGCAGACGACCTCTGTGCAGTGGCTGAGGGACCTGGGCATCTTTGGCCCAGTGGCAGAGACAGACATGCTCAGGGCAGTATAGGAGTAGCCTGAGAGCACCTGAAGGGTAGTTTCAGAGGTGGCAGAGCTTTTCTTCATAGTGGGAAACAGCATGTGAAAGAAATAATGCCACAAACTGTAGCTTGGAAGGTCCATACTGGACAAGAGGAGAAAGAAGGAATGTCACTCAAAGGGCAGCGCTGTGGTGGAACAGGTCACCCCGAGGGAGTCCGGATCAGCCCAAGGCTTTGTGTTTCAAGGAACGGCTAGGGAGGACAGAGAGAGATCAGTAAAGGAAGGAAGATGGTCTGGTGAGAGCAAGGTGGGTTAGCAGGGTAAAAGTCTGCAGCCTGCAGGGAAAGAGGCGTGGGTGATGCAACGCCATAGGACAACCTGTGGTGGAGATGACAGAGGAATGTGGCAATGCTGAAAGCTCCCAGCGCAGCCGAGGTCTTCATCACTTTGGCTATGGCTGTTGTCTCTGCCACTGATACCTGTGAGGAGACACCATACCCTTAATTCAACAGGGCCTCGTGGCCTCCTTGTCCATACCCAGGAGCCTAGGAGGTGTCGTACCATAGTCCTGCACTTGACATTGCACATTCCCACATCATACTGCCCCAGGAAGAGCCCTGGGCAATGTGTGAGGGACAGGATCTCCCTTCTCAGGGGCTGAGGGTAAGGGCTTGGCCCTTTGGCTTTATATAACACATCCACGTTTACTCAACATCAGAGCCACCTTTTCCTTGCCTTTGCCTACCTGTCATGAGTGTCTCCAGTTTTCTGCTCTAATGAGCCCCAGGGAGGCTTTGTCAGTAATGTCCCTCAGTGGGACCCATTAAAGCTCCAATAAGGGAGTTTTCATCTGACTTTGACTTCTTGAGAGATTTCTTCAGCTTCTTCTCAGTGTCTGAGGTTCTTTGACTCAGCCCCAAACCCACCAGAGGGGTCATTAAAATGCCTTGGGTTGGTCCTTTCTGCTGAGCTGGGCCGGGCTCCTGGGACGGAGAGAACTCAAGGCAATGGGGCACTGGTGCAGAGAGAGAGCTCTGCCCAGGAGCAGCTCCTCTGCAAAGCACAGCAGGGCTGAGGGTGCTGCCTGCAGGCACTGAGGGGAGACGCGTGAGCCAGAGCGAGGTTAAGGGCAGTGAGGAGTGGGAGGATGCTGAGAGCTCAATGGAGGAAGAATCTTCTCAGCCCTTGACACGGTAAGTCTCCGGGTACAGGGCAATGCAAATTAGCTTCCTGGAGGGATCTCATAAAGCTGCCATAGCCCACAGCCTGTGGGATCTCTCTCTGGTATAGAGGAGGAGGACGTGCTCCGGAGCAGGGATTCCCTGCACAGACAGGGCATGATGGCTGCCTTCTGCCAGGGACGGCTGCAGGGCTGTGAAGCCGGGTGTACAGCCAGGGGTGCCCGGGGCTGTCCTTCAGAGCAGGGTCCTGTGCCACAAGGGGCTGTGTCCCAGAGCAGGGAGCTCCCCACGGCACTGCGGGGAGAAGCTGTGCGTGGAAGGAATGACCCCCGGCAGGGCAGGATCCTTCTGCTTTCATGAGAGTGCTGCAAGGGTCAGGGTTGCTCACAGCCTCAGATCGTCCTCAGGATAATTCCAAGGGAACTTTTCAAGAAGCACATCAAGGCAGTGCCTACTTGAAAGGTAGGATCATATTCTTTCTGTCTTCTGCTCTTGCTTGTCTGGATGGGCAATGGGACATAGAAATTCACATCTCTGGGAGGAGGCACTTAAACTCCAAATCTGTTTCTCTTAGAGATTAATAAACCTGGGAGCATCAGAAATCAACACCCTGTGCCTTACAGACAGCACCAGTAGCACCTTTTCAGCCTCGTCAGGGTTGGTCTGACATTCCCATCAGAGCCTGCAACCTCCGAGCTGCCCCTGGGCAGTGCCCTGCTTCCAGGAGGGGTCTGCACAGCTGAGCATACAGCCGGTGGGACAGCGTCTGTGAGCACTGACAGGGAGGAGATGTGGGGACAGAGAAGCAACTGCCAGCAGGGACAGCTCCAGGCAGCAGAGACATGGGCAGGGAGTGAGACTGAACTGCTACCATAAAGGTCTTGGGAAGGGGATTCTGGCACCTCCCTGCCGTCCTGTGCAGTGCAGATGCCTTCTGTTGAGCAACTCCTTGGTCTCCTCTCCCACCCAGCAGAGCTTCTGCCGTCAAGGCCATGGGTTCTCAAGCTGAGTCGAATTCTCTGCAGGTTGATCCCCAGGAGGATAAACTCCCAAGTGCTCCCTTGGCAAGAGCATTGAGGCATTTCTCCATCTTCCCCTCCTGTCCATGCTTCCCTGGTTCTTACCCTTGGACTCTGTGGGAACAAGGCGAGTTCAGGTGCAGCTCACACACCAATGCTGCAGGTCCTGAGATGCAGCTGTGTCCATGGGAGCAAAGCCCCTCAGTTCGTTCTGACCTGTGGGGCTCTGGACAGTGCAGTGTGTGGGGCCGAGGACTGAGCTGGCTCTGCTCACATCACTGCATTTTTAGCACATCCAGGAGTTTCCCTAGCGTTGTCCTGCTGGAAGATGCTGAGCAGCATCTCTCAGCTCCTCTATATTACAAGTGGGTTACAGATATAATCTGTGTGTTAGGGCTACTGCTTCCCTGGAGCTGCTGGCCATGGACACCAACTGGATGTGGTCTTCTCAGTGCTGGTCTGTCCAGCTTGGCCCTTTGGCTTGATAAAACACATCCAGGTTTACTCAGCATCAGAGCCACTTCCAAAATATTCCGCTGTGTCCTTAGGTTTGTGTAAGCCCTAATGTCTGTCACCCACTTTCCCACGTGCCCAGTGCTGTAGAGCAGGGATGACTCGTTCAGAGTTTGTGGGCAAAGCCCTGCTCCTGCCATCAGACTCAGCCAGCACAAACCAGAGCTCCAGCTTGGGGGATGCACTAAGGTCCTGAAAGAAAGGAGAAAAGCAACGTATGCTGGGGAGGTGGGGTGGCGAGCTGGAGGGGGCAGGGAATGGGAATAGCTTTGCTCAGAGCAGTCCTAACTTGTGAGCGTGTTTTCCTCCTTTGGCAGTACCTCATGAACAAAGGGATCAGATGTCCAACAGCAGCTCCATCACCCAGTTCCTCCTCTTGGCATTCGCAGACACGCGGGAGCTGCAGCTCTTGCACTTCTGGCTCTTCCTGGCCATCTACCTGGCTGCCCTCCTGGGCAACAGCCTCATCATCACCGCCGTAGCCTGCGACCACCAACTCCACACCCCCATGTACTTCTTCCTCCTCAACCTCTCCCTCCTCGATCTGGGCTTCATCTCCACCACTGTCCCCAATTCAATGTCTAATTCCCTGTGGGACACCAGGGCCATCTCCTACGCAGGATGTGTTGCGCAGATATTTCTGCTTCCCTTCCTGATCGTAACAGAGTATTTTCTTCTCACTGTCATGGCCTATGATCGCTATGTTGCCATCTGCAAACCCCTGCACTACAGGACCCTCCTGGGCAGCAGAGCTTGTGTCCACATGGCAGCAGCTGCCTGGGGCAGTGGGTTTCTCCATGCTGTGCTGCACACTGCCAATACATTTTCACTACCACTCTGCCAAGGCAATGCTGTGGACCAGTTCTTCTGTGAAATCCCCCAGATCCTCAAGCTCTCCTGCTCACACTTCTATGTCAGGGAAGCTGGGTTTCTTGCGGTTAGTGCCTGTTTGCTCTTCGGGTGTTTTGTTTTCATCATCCTGTCCTACGTGCAGATCTTCAGGGCCGTGCTGAGGATCCCTTCTAAGCAGGGACGGCACAAAGCCTTTTCCACGTGCCTCCCTCACCTGGCTGTGGTCTCCCTCTTTGTCAGCACCTCTTATTTTGCCTACCTGAAGCCTCCCTCCATCTCCTTCCAGTCCCTGGATCTGGTGGTGGCTGTTGTGTACTCAGTGGTGCCTCCAACAGTGAATCCCATCATCTACAGCATGAGGAACAAGGAGACCAAGGATGCCCTGAAGAAAGTATTTGAACACATACTATTTCAGCATCCTTAAGGTACCCATCATCCTTATAAAACTCCCAGGTTACCTCAGGAAAAGTCACGACTATCTTTTGTTCTTTTCTTTATTTTATATTTCTTTTTTATACCTGTGGTAATATTAATTGCAAATAGTGTTATTCATTCGACTTCTTGGCATTCAGCTTTTTTTTTTTTTTTTTCTGAGCTACTATCTTATTGTGCCTACAGAACCAGTCTCCTTGCATAAATAAAGAAAACAGCGGAAAAGAATTTGTCTGAGCTCCCATCTCTTCAAATCTGCTCTGGAGCTGGGGGCACAGTGCCAGCATGCAGAAGGGGTAAAGGAGCCAAAAGTCCTGATGCTGCATGGAGAAGCAGCTCTGTGGCCCTCAGAGGTGCCCTTGCTGCCTCGGCAGGCACTCCCTCTCTGCTGCCTTTGAGTCAGGGCTGCTGCTTCTCTGGAGCCATGGCCATGGACCTCTTGGAAACCCCACAGGCTGGATCTAGGGCAGCTCTCCCTCATCTTTTGTGCCATTAGAGAGACCCCATAGTCCTGCTCAGCCCCATCCTTGGCTACTGAGCAATCAGGGAAGATGGAAAAGGGCTCAGCAGAAGCGATCCCCATCCAGTTGGGTCTGCTCCCCATCCTGACCAGTATGGTTAGTGCACCACAGCCCCCTTGCTCCGCAGAGCAGCCCTGCCAGCTTGGAGCCCTACAGGGAGCATGGAGAGGACCCAGGAGTTGCCGTCCAGGCCAGCACAGACACGCTCGCCTGCAGAAAGGCTCTCTGAGGAGCAGGGGTGACTCCAGAGAAGAGCAAGGGAGCATTTCTGTGCCTGCAGGGAAGAATCAATGAAAAAGAGAAATCTCTTTCTCCAAGCACCCACTCGAGGCAGGCTGCTCTGTCACTGAGCCAAGACTCTTGTTCTGGCCTGGGGAGAGGGGCTGGAGCTGAAAGGGCAAAGGCAGTCTGTAGTGAGGGTCTCCTGGAACTGAGACCAGGGGTCTTGCAGTTTCACTGACCCCCATTTACTCATGCCATGGGGAGCCTCCAGCCCTGGGGCTGATGGGGAGGCTGAGGCCCCTCCCTGCCCCCCCAGCAGCTGCTGTGCCCTTAGAGAGGCCAGGGCTGGGGGGTTAATGCCCAGAGCTCTGCAGCACCCTGCGGCAGGTACTGCTGTGGGGCCAGCCCACACTGGGCTGCTCTGCTGGGCTGGGGAGTGGGCAGGGGACATGGAAAGAGGTGGGGAGGGGTTGGACTGGGCTCAAAAGTGCCTGGGAGAGGACAACACCAATGTTAGCTGAGCTGTGTGACCATGCAGGGTGAGGATATGTTCCAGTGGGTGTGTGCTGCAGAGCCCAGTCTCTTGGAAGGGAGCTGAGACATGCAGGTGCAAGAGAGAAGAGACTGGTCTGCGCCCTTGGTGGCATGGACAGATCAAGAAAGTGCCCCAGGGCATTTAGCAGCCAACCAGCCTCTCCCATCAGCCATTTCCAGCACTGGCCACTCACCCCAGTTTATCGGTGTTTTTGCTCTGTGGCCATCTCCTTCCTCCTGCTGGTCTTGATTTCTGTGCTAGGGGAAAAGCCAGCCCTGCCAGGCCTCTCTTCTTGCCCAGACCTTGGCAGACTCCGGGGCAGGGCTGTCTGCAAACCCTTGTGTGGGACACGGCTGGGGCTTGGCTGAGGCTGAGCACTGGGGGGCTGCAAAAGAAGGAGGGCTGGTGGGGATGCACACTGAGGTCTGGCATGGGGACTCTGGTGGGGGACATTTCCCCAGCCCAAACACACCCTGTCCTGCGCAGTGTCTGATGATGGGGGCCCTGGGGGCGAGTGTTGGGCAGTGGGGCTGTGCTGCTGCAGGGATGGGTCACAGATGGGAGCCACAACACAACGATCAGGGGGTGGAAGCAGGGACAGGCTACGAAGGAGGAATTTAGAAAACATGACCTAAGCGTTGCACGTATGTGTTTAGGAAAACCAAAGCTCAGCTGGAGCTGATAGGGGCTGCAGGCAACAACAAGAGCAAAATGAAGAGCTTCAGTCACTGTGTTTGCAGTAAAAAGCTGAACAAGGAACATGCCGCTGAATGATGGCGGTGGGTGCGTGTCATAACATCAGACAGATAGATGGGGCTGAGTGACTCAACGCCTTCTTTGCCTTAGACTTTGCTAAGAAGGTCGCCCAGGCCTCTGCTCAGTGAAAGGGCTCAAGGAGGAGAGGAGAGCACGTACTGACAGGAACCTCATGAAATCCCACAAGGACAGATGCCAGTTTCTGCCCCTGCAGGGGACTAACCCCGCAATGGCACAGGCTGGGGGCTGCCTGGCTGGGGAGCAGCTCTGTGGGAAAGGTCTTGGTGGGCAGGGAGCTGGACAGGAGGCAGCCGTGTGCCCTGGCAGCGAGGGAGGCCAGCAGCACCCTGGGCTGTATGACCAGGAGCACGGCTAGGAGATGGAGGGGAGGGACTCCTCCCCTCTACGTGGAACTTGCTAGACCACATCCAGAACACTGTGTCCAGTTTTGGGAACCCCAAGAATGGAAAGGGGTTGGCAAGCTGGAGTGGGCCCTGAAGATGGTCAGGGGGCTGGATCACTTTCTCTATGAGAAGGGATCCCAACAAGAAGGGATGGATGAGGCACACCTCACAGCAAGGAGGGCCTCACCTTTTTCACCAGGAGGCTAGCCAAGCATTGGAACAAGCATTGGTCACCCTGATAGCTTGTGAAGTCCTCCGTCCTTGCAGGTTTTCAAGGCCCAGATGGACCAAGCCCTGAGAAACCAGGTCTGACCATATACCTGACCCTGCTTTGAGCAGAGGGTTTTTCCATAGACCTCCCAAGGTCTACTCTGAAGCTCAATGATCTTATCATCCTAGGATCTCTTGTCCGATAACTTATCAGCAGATGAGAGAGCAGATGTTTATGGGGCACAACTCCTCCTGTGTTTTATGTGACCAGCAAAGACCAGTCAGGTGAACATCTCCACTCCACTGACTGCAAGGGGAGCCTGAGAGGCACTGCCTCAGACAGCTCTACATTGCCCCTGAGGCGCATTGCATCCTACTTTAAGCACCTCAGAGGCCATGGTCTGGACCCTGAAGCTCCTACGCATAGGTTGTGGGAATCAGGGAAGCTGAATGCCACCTGTAACTATTAAATGCATTCCTAGTGTTCATAAACAGCAAAGAGTTTCTCTTTCAGGTGCAGTCCCATATCACACGGACTCCACCTGGGATCTGTCTCACCTTGCTTTAGACAATGGCTCTCTGGGTGTCTTTCCACTCGTTCTTGTTCAGGCTCCTCTTACAGCTGACAGGGGGTCTTGACCCTCCCCAGTGGAATTTAAGCTCACAGCACTTTAAATCACCTGGTTCCCTTCATTGTCCAGCAACCTGATCAGCCCACACACAGCCTGGGTATTAGCTCACTCCTGGGCTCTTCTTTCCAGGTGAACCCCATCCAAGCTGAATTCTCAGGTCTGGTTCTGAGCCTGCTTTGGCCCAAGGCAACCTCCTGACAGCATGGATAAAACCAAGCAAGGTTCAATTACCTCTGCAGTATGCTCGTGCTGTCCCAGAAAGCTCTGCAGTGGTTGACACACCCACCCATCTCAGGCCGTACCTTAGTGCACACACTGTGAACTCTTCTGCAGCACGCTATGAAAAACCTTCTGGTTGGTTATAATATATCATGTGCAACTTTTGGGAAGGTTGAGTGGCCAAAGCAAGCCTGCAGATGATCCCCGTGTTGTGTCTGGGCATCAGGGGCAGAACATGGGACTCAAAGGAGGCCTAGGCAAGGAGCCACATGCGGCTTCCTGACAGGTCTGCTCCAGAGGAGATAGGGCCGAGCAAGGTGTCCGTGAGTGTGGCCTGCCCTCCTGCCTGCTTCAGCTGGTCAGATTGTGATAAATTTGTAAATGTTTGTTCATTGCTTAAATTGGGGAAGATTGCCGAGGGGGGGGGGCAAGGTTTCACGATAACCAGAGTGGAGACACAGAGATAGACAAACAAACCATGTCAACTTCCTGATAAGTATAAGGTCATATAATCCTTTGAGGAACTCGACCCACCGTAAAACATCCCGCTTCACAGCTCATGCTGTGTCTTAAGCCAGATAAGAAGGTATGCAGAAGTCAAAAGATCAAGGAAAATTACAGCCCTCCTCTTCGCAACCACCAGGAGACTCGAGACGACCCCCTAGCAACAGCCCACGCATGCGCAAGACGGACCTGGATGTGCCAATGTGTCTCGGAACCCGCGGTCTATAAAAACAGGACTCATTTGTGAGAAGAGTGCGCGCCTAGGCGGAGCTGTGACTCCACGGCCGCCCAGCGCTGTTTTGCTTGTGGCTGCTTACTTAATTCAATAAACTGCTTCTATTGCTTAACCAACTCTCTATTCCAATTAATTTAAGCGAGAGTAACTTATAACAAATTTGGTGCTGTGACTTGGATGAAGGCAATTGAATTGAAAAGCTCTCCGGGGGAGGCGCCCCACCGAGTTCGGTGGCCCTTGTTGGGAGTTATTTTCTCTCAAGCCCTTCACCGACGAACCCTAAATTAGTCACAAGCAAATAAAGCCGGCAACCCCGTAATTTTTGTGAACGAAGACCGAATGAAGACTCAGGATTGAGTAAGTATAGGCCGGTGTTCCATTCGGTTGGGGTTGGGTATCCCGGAGCATAATGTGTGAGACGTCTGCTAGGACGAAGCGAGTGCGGACCCCTCGGTAGTGCGGTTCCCACATCCCGCGAGGGACTGGGCCACGAAAAGGGGGAAGCGTGTGTGTGAGTGTGTGAAGGTGCTCCGGAAGATGGGACAGAAGAAAAGTAAGCCTTCTAGTTCCATGGGTGGGGGAGTTAGTGGTGGGGGCCTACCCCCCATTCCCCCGGATAGTCCATTAGGATTGATGATTAAATATTGGGATGATTCCCCTTCTAGGCGGGGAAAGAGTAAAGTTAAAATGATTCACTACTGCATTGAGGTTTGGGGTAATAAACCTATAAAGGGAGATAGTGTTTTATGGCCCCCATTTGGTTCATTTGAAGATTGGATCTGTCAGGCTCTAAACATCTATGTAAACTCGAAGGAGCCTTTCAGTTTAGAAGAAAGCGAGTACGCACATCTTTGGATAAAATCGGAAACAAGGACTCACTTGTACCCGCTAAAAGAAAAAGGAGGGCGAGGGAGGAAGAAACGAGATCTAGAGGTCCCAACATCACCACCTCCCTATATGCCTCCCCCCATACCTACCGCCCCCGCCGAACCTCCGTCTTCGGAGGATTCGGATGATGAAACAAGCATGAGGAGGCCGGTGACTAGGAGTCAGACCAGAGCGCAGGGATTAAATCCTGAGGGAGGATTATACCCTCTGCGGGAAATAGCTATGGGGGGACCCCAACCAGGGATGGGATATGTAGCCGTCCCTATTAATTCTGGGGACGTAAGAGATTTTAAGAAGGAAATGGGGAGTTTATTAGAAGATCCATTGGGAGTAGCAGAGCGGGTGGACCAGTTTCTAGGTCCTAATATTTATACTTGGGAGGAGTTGCAGTCCATCTTAGGGATCTTGTTTACATCAGAGGAGAGAGGGATGATTAGACGGGCTGGCATGCGTATCTGGGACCAACAGCACCAACAGGGTCCAGTAGCAGATGTTAAGTGGCCAATGCAGCCGCCCAATTGGAATAACCAAGATCCTATTCATCGCGGCCACATGCAAGACCTAAGAACTATTATCATTCAGGAAATTAGGGAGTCAGTTCCCAGAGGGCGGAATATCAATAAGGCCTTTAATGAGCAACAAAGACGGGACGAGACTCCGATGGAGTGGTTAGAGAGGCTGCGAAAGAGCCTGCAGCTGTATAGCGGTTTAGATCCAGGGACCCCGGTGGGGGAAGCCCTACTTAGGACCCAGTTTGTGGCCAAATCCTGGACCGATATTAGAAAGAAATTGGAAAAAATAGAAGATTGGCAAGATAAAGGTTTAGATGAACTCCTGAGGGAGGCGCAGAAGGTGTATGTTAGGAGAGAAGACGAAAAAGAAGGGAAACAAGTACGGATGATGGTGGCAGCTGTACGGGAAGGACAGAGAAGCAATGAACAAAGGAGGAAGCCTGGGAGGTTTGAGAGAGGAGAAGGAAGAGATGGACAGGGAAGAAGGGATGTGACCTGTTTTTATTGTAACAAAAAGGGTCACATGAAGAGAGAGTGCCGACAGAGAAAGGAGGATGAAAAGATGTTTAAAAATGAATAGGGGTGTCAGGGGCTCTATTTGCTGGGGACCCGAGGGAAAAATGAGCCCTTGATAAAATTAAAAGTGGGTCCTCAGCGTGAGGAATTGGAGTTCCTCATAGATACAGGGGCTGAAAGATCTACAGTCCAAACCTTGCCTTTAGGGTGCAAAGCCTCGACAGAAAAAGTACAAGTGGTTGGGGCAAAAGGAGAACCATTTGGGGTCTCCGTTATAAAAGGAGTGTTTATAGAATCAGACTCTAAAGTGGGCGTCGGGTCTTTACTTTTGGTGCCCGAGGCCGAGTATAATTTGTTAGGTAGAGATTTGATAATAGAATTAGGCATAAGTTTAGAAGTGATAGACAAAAGGTTACAAATCAAATTATGTCCTCTCAGAGTGGAGGACGAACAAAGTATAAATCCAGAAGTGTGGTACACCCCAGAAAGTGTGGGAAAATTGGATATCAAACCCTTTAAGGTAACTATAAACAACCCGGGTGTACCTACAAGAATTAAACAGTATCCCCTGTCTGAAGAGGGCAGAAGGGGATTGAAACCTGAAATTCAGAGGTTACTACAACAGGGGCTGTTAGAACCTTGCATGTCCCCTTTTAACACCCCGATATTACCAGTAAAGAAAAAGGATGGTAAATATCGATTAGTGCATGATCTAAGGGAGATCAATAAAAGAACTGTGACCCGATTCCCAGTAGTGGCAAATCCACATACTCTACTAAATCAGTTGCACCCGGATGACCAGTGGTATAGTGTGATAGATTTAAAGGACGCATTTTGGGCATGTCCTTTAGATGAAAACAGTAGAGATTATTTTGCCTTTGAATGGGAGGACCCTGATACCCATCGAAAACAGCAATTACGATGGTCTGTCCTACCTCAAGGATTTACAGAATCCCCAAATTTATTTGGACAGGCCCTGGAACAGATCCTGCAAAATTATGATAAAATACCGGGAGTGACGCTGGTACAGTATGTGGATGACCTGTTAATAGCTGGAAAAGATGAAAACACTGTAAGGCAGGCTAGCATCCAGCTGTTAAACTTTCTTAGTTTACAAGGATTAAAAGTATCAAAATCAAAATTGCAATTTGTAGAAAATGAGGTAAAATATTTGGGCCACCGATTAAGTAGGGGAACTAAGAGATTGGATCCGGAAAGGATTAGTGGTATACTAGCCCTAAAAGCCCCAACAACAAAAAGGCAGGTACGGCAATTATTAGGACTAACCGGGTATTGTAGACAGTGGATAGAAGATTACAGTGGAAAGGTTAAATTCCTCTATAATAAATTAAACAGAGAAGGATTACTTAAGTGGACAAAGGAAGACGAGGAGCAATTAGAGAAACTAAAAGAGGAGTTAATGCATCCTCCAGTATTAAGCTTCCTGGATTTGAAAAAGCCATTCTTTTTGTTTGTAAATAGTACAGAGTGTGCTGCTTATGGAGTGCTTGCTCAAGAATGGGCAGGAAGCAAGAAGCCAGTTGCTTATTTATCTAAGCTACTTGATCCAGTTAGCAGGGGCTGGCCGAATTGTTTGCAAGTAGTAGTGGCAGCCGCTTTGCTAGTAGAAGAAGCACAGAAAATTACCTTTGGGGAAGAGATTAAAGTGATATCCCCACATAATATACGGGGAGTCCTACAACAGAAAGCAGAAAAATGGATTACTGATGCTAGATTATTGAAATATGAAGGAATTTTAATCTCCTCCCCAAAATTGTCATTAGAAACAACTTCTCTGCAGAATCCTGCTCAGTTTCTCTACGGGGAACCAGATGAGCCTTTAACACATGATTGCCTCCGGAATATAGAGGAGCAAACAAAGTTAAGACCTGACTTAGAGGAAACGGAGTTACCAACAGGGGAACAGATATATGTGGACGGTTCCTCACAAGTAGTGGAAGGGAAGCGAAAGTCAGGTTATGCCTTAGTAAATGGAAAGACCCTGGAAGTAATCGAGTCCAGACCTTTGAGTCCTAATTGGTCTGCTCAGGCTTGTGAGTTATACGCAATACTGCAGGCCTTAAAATTATTGAAAAATAAGAGTGGCACAATATATACAGATTCAAAATATGCTTTTGGGGTAGTACATACATTTGGTAAAATATGGGAAGAACGAGGACTTATTAATTCGCAAGGAAAGGGACTAATACACCAAGAGCTAATTACTCAAGTATTACAGGCCATAAGGGGGCCAAAAGAAATTGCTGTAGTACATGTAAAAGGACACCAGCGAGGCCTAACTCCTCAGATTAGGGGAAACAATTTGGCAGATCAAGAAGCAAAAAGGGCAGCACTAATGTGTATAAGGATCATAGAAAAACGAGAAGACTGCCCAGACTGTGGGAAGGACTTAAGGGAATTTCCATGCTATGACTGCTACAAGGACTTTGGTTGGGATGCAATCCAGTGTCGATGCCCAACCTACGAGGAGGAAGAAAAGAAGTATACACACTGCTACCTTCATGGGCAAATATATGCTTTGTATAGCTTCACAGTACAAGGAAAAGATAAAATGGTACAAATGGGTATAAAAGAAACTGATAAAGGGAAATGGATACTACCTGATGGGCGGGAAATACTCCCGAAGGCTGTAGCTCTGGGGGTGCTACGGAGGTTTCATGAGAACACGCACTGGGGAACTCAGGCATTGGTAGATCAATTTGCTACAAAATACATGTGTGTTGGAATTTATAATATAGCCAAGAGAATTGTGAATGACTGTATAACTTGCCGAAAGGTAAATGCTCAGCATATTAGGAAAAGGGTATTGGGAGGTCGAGAATTGGCCCACTGACCTTTTGCTAAGATCCAATTGGATTTCACAGAACTCCCAAAAACAGGTCGGTACAAATACATTCTTGTAATTGTAGACCACCTTACACATTTTGTTGAAGCATTTCCTACGGCAAGGGCCACAGCTCAGACCGTGGTAAAGATATTACTTGAAAATATAATCCCTAGGTATGGAATCATAAAAGCAATTGATTCAGATCGAGGCCCCCATTTCGTGTCCAAAGTATCTCGGGAAACCATGAAGGCTCTGGGAGTGAGTTGGGAATACCATACTCCGTGGCATCCCCAAAGCTCAGGGAAAGTAGAACGAATGAATGGTGAAATTAAAAAACAATTAACAAAACTCATGCTGGAAACTAAAGCTTCCTGGGTGAAATGCTTGCCGCTTGCGTTACTAAATATACGAACGCAGCCACGCACTGATGTGGGGCTCTCCCCTTTTGAGATGCTTTATGGAACGCCATACGACTTAGAGATGCCTCTTGAGCACCCTCAGCTACAAGATACACAATTACAGCCCTACCTGACACAACTAATGAACCGTCGTAGAGAGTTACAAAAAAGGGGTTTAGTTGTTCAGCGTCCCCCATTAGATATAGCTATACACCAGGTACGGCCTGGGGATAAAGTGCTAATTAAAACATGGAAGGAAACCTCACTAACACCTCGGTGGGAAGGTCCCTATGTTGTTTTGCTTACCACAGAAACCGCTGTTCGAACTGCAGAGATGGGGTCGACTCACGCCAGTCGTGTGAAAGGACCGATTCTGGGGAAGGAGTGGAAAGCAGTCTCGGGCCCTGACGACCTGAAGCTGACGCTTAAAAGGACTTGATAAGTATCACCCTCCCCGACCCGTGTATTGTAGTCAAAGAAAGGGACGGAGACCATAAAGGCCCCGAATAAGCCTCCCCTGAAGAACGCTGCTGCTGCCGAGAAGAATCGATACCTCGTAGTCCGCTGCAACCGGAATGACGAGTGAGGCAGAGGAGCACTAACGGTGGGGAGAAGATAAGGGGGCCAAGTAAAATGAGCTCCGGCCCTCTCCTACGATATGTGGGAATTAGTATCATTATCATGGTCAGCTATGGTGCCATTCACGAACATCACCCCCATCAACCCTTTAGATGGAGCTTAATTAGATGGGAGGACCAACAAACTGTACAGCAAATAATAACTACAGGGGCCCCCAGTTTCCGCACTACCCCATGTAACCTTACAACTTGGCCCACGACATGGTGTCCGAATAACCAAACAGGATTATATTTTTGCCCGAGTTCTAACCCTGGGAAGGGGTATTTTAATTACCCGAACGAGTACTACTGTGCATATTGGGGTTGTGAGACTATTGCTACAGACTGGGAGCTTGGAGCGGGTCGCGATAAGTACCTGCAAGTAGGGTACGGGCCAAAGGGGTGCCAACGGTTAGGTAGCACTATACAACTAAGTTATAGGTCATCACCGAATTATGCAGGGACCTGTAAGGTATTATATCTAAATGTAACTAAGCCAGAAGATATCAGCTGGTTAATAGGAAAAATGTGGGGCGTGAGATTCTACTCAGAGGGAACCGATAAGGGAGGGCTTATACTAATAAGGAAGGAGGAACTGAAAACTCCTCAATCAGTGGGACCAAATGGAGCACTGTCAGAGGGGGTTCGGGAAGTCCCCAAGGTGACACAGCTTACAAAGAATCCTGGGGCAACATCTCCTAACAATTCAACAGAAGCAATTCCTACCGAAGCACTGCCTACCACGGCAAAGGAAGAAATGACCATTCCTGAAAATGGCATATGGAAGGTCATAAGTGCCAGTTATCAGGTATTAAATCAAACAAATCCTAACATTACTGAACGCTGCTGGCTGTGCGTTAGCATAAGACCCCCGTATTACGAGGCTATCGGGGACCTGGGAGACCCTGTCTACTCCAACGAGAGTAACCCCCAACAGTGTAATTGGGGACAGCCAACTGGGATAACACTGACCCAAGTGTCCGGGAGTGGCAGATGTGTGGGCACAGTTCCAAAAAGAAAGAGCAATTTATGTAACATTACAGAAAATAAAAGCCAGTCGGCCCAATGGTTGATACCCGCTAATAATACTAGATGGGTTTGTTCATTGCTAGGGGTTACACCATGTTTGTCATTAAGGCTTTTTAATGCCATGCATGATTTCTGTGTACAGGTAATAATTACGCCAAGGATTCTGTATCACACTGAGGAATATGTATATACACAACACACTGTAGCCGATTATCACCTAGAAAAGAGGGAGCCGATCACTGCAGTAACCCTAGCCACATTAATGCTCCTAGGGGTAGCAGGGGCAGGAACGGGAGTGGCTGCCTTGGTGAAACAGAGTCAGGAGTTCACCTCTCTACGTATCGCAGTGGATGAAGACCTGGCCAGAATTGAACAGTCTATTTCAGCTTTGGAAAAATCAATTAGATCTCTTTCGGAGGTAGTACTGCAAAATCGTAGGGGATTGGATTTAGTCTTCTTGCAGCAAGGGGGGCTTTGTGCAGCCCTTCGACAAGAGTGTTGTGTATATGCTGACCACACTGGGGTAATAAGAGACACCATGACCAAGCTCCGGGAAGGTCTTGAAAAACGAAAAAGAGAAAATAAAGCCCAGCAGAATTGGTACGAATCCTGGTTTAATTATTCACCTTGGCTAACTACTCTACTGTCAACTATAGCAGGACCTCCATTGTTGTTAATAATAGCATTGACTTTCGGACCATGTATTTTTAATAGAATAATTGCGATTGTAAAAGGTCGTCTAGAAGCTGCACATCTGATGTTTGTACATGCTAAATAAGAATCATTAGAGCAGGATGAAGACGTGGATGCACTGGTGCTAAGCCGACAGGCCCTCCAAGAATTCAATGAACAAAATAAGTAACCAAAGAGAAAAAGGAGGGATTGTGATAAATTTGTAAATGTTTGTTCATTGCCTAAATTGGGGAAGATTGCCGAGGGGGGGGGGGGCAAGGTTTCACGATAACCAGAGTGGAGACACGGGGGATAGACAAACAAACCATGCCAACTTCCTGATAAGTATAAGGTCATATAATCCTTTGAGGGACTCGACCCACCGTAAAACATCCCGCTTCACAGCTCATGCTGTGTCTTAAGCCAGATAAGAAGGTTCTGCAGAAGTCAAAAGATCAAGGAAAATTACAGCCCTCCTCTTCGCAACCACCAGGAGACTCGAGACGACCCCCTAGCAACAGCCCACGCATGCGCAAGACGGACCAGGATGTGCCAATGTGTCTCGGAACCCGCGTTCTATAAAAACAGGACTCACTGTGAGAAGTGCGCGCGCCTAGGTGGAGTTGTGACTCCGCGGCCGCCCAGCGCTGTTTTGCTTGTGGCTGCTTACTTAATTCAATAAACTGCTTCTTTGGTTTAACCAACTCTCTATTTCAATTAATTTAAGCGAGAGTAACTTATAACACTACCCCATCAGCATCTCTGGCAGAAGTGACCTCACCAGCCCCGCCCCAGCCCTCCCCTCGCTGCTGGCCCCTTGCCTGCCCCCCAACCGGCCTCTCCTCTGCCCCCCAGCTCCCTCCTCTCTGCGCTGTCACTGGCAGGCACTGAGCACCTCACTGCCACCTGCTGCTCCCGACCAATCAGCTTCCTCCCACGCAAGTGACCTCACCGCACCCCAGCAATGTCACCTTCCACCCCGCTCCCCCATCCCCTCTCCTGGCCTCTGCCTCTGGCTCTCACAGTCCCTGCCCTCCTCCTGCCTCCCCAGGGGCCGAGGAGCTCAGAGCTGGGGGAAGGGGGCACAGCGCTGCTCAAGAAACCTTCTGCTGGGGATTCGCAGGTTGGGTCCTGCTCGTACAGGAGGCACGCTCGTCTCTGTGAGGAAGAAAACACCCTCCTGACTGCTGCAACACTCTTACTGCCAGCCCACACTGCCTTTGTTGGGGAGGGACCAAAGAAATCCCTTCATTGCCTCCGACACTCAAACGGCTCCAACACGGACCCGACTAGAGTTGTTCTGACCCTGTTGCAGAAGCGGGTAAGGAGCCACCAACAACCGCAGCATCTGTATCTCCAGACCCCGCTGCAGAACACGCTCTGCCCTTGCTCTTTGCAGAGACACCGCTTCCTCAGCAGCGGGGGACGGGCGTGAGCCAGGCAACGCAGAAAACAGTAAAAGCAGGGGCAGCCAGTGCTATTGGTCAGCATGCTCCCGCTGCCCCAGGGGCTGGGAAATGGAGCAGCCAGAGCATACAGGGGCATCTGATTGCAAAAATCAAAAGTAAAAAGAAAAAAAACAAACAACTTTGGCAATCTGAAGTTCTGGTCAAAATGACACCTTCTCTCTTAATCCAAAATAACCCCGTCCATGTTTGCTTTCTTCCCAAAAGGTGAAATACAAACAGAAAAATAAATAACTAAAAAGAAGGCAAGAATATTATGCAGTGCAGGTTATATTCCAAGATTTAGTACCTTGTAACTTGTAGGCAGACGCAGATGCCACTGCAGATGCAGATACCATTGCAGCTACCATTGGAGATGTAGACACCATTTGAGACGCCATTTCAGCTGCAGATACCATAACAGATTAAGGTTACACGGCAGAGGCAAATGCCACTGCAGAGGCAGATACAACTGCAGAGGCAGGTACCACTGCAGATGAAGATACCATTGCAGTTATCGTTGCACGTACCATTATGCCAAACTTTTTATGTAATCCAAGATTTTGTAACTTGCATCCAAGCTCGTTGCTCCCGAGAATCTTCAGCTCCATCTTCTCCCCCATCTCCTTCTGCCATCAGCCACAGAAGGAAGTCTCTCTCAAGGGCTTGAGTAATTTGACCAGAAGAAAGCACGAAAATGCGCTCCTGTATTAAGGAGGAAGGGCAGGAACTTGGGAGTCATTTCCATTTTGTTGCAATCACAAGGGATGACCATCCTTGCTAAGAGAGATTCCCTTTGCCAGAACCAAATGACATCTCTCAGGAGAAGTCAGCTCCCTTAACTCTTGACTGTTTCCTCACTTTCCCCACCTTTTTGGAGCTGGGCCAAAGCCCCCGCAACCTCAGGAATCGCTCTGGAGTTAAGCAACAGTAACATCGAGTTGCTAACGTTGACTCCTTGCTGCCCTGCTCTGGTAATCCTTCATAACCATGCAGAAGGACTCTCCAAACTGGGACCTCTTTGTCTTGCCAGCCAAAACTCTTTTATTACAATACGGATTCCTCCTCCATGCTCTACTGCTGCAAACCAGCCACTTAATTTGCAGCAATACAAAAGCAGCTCTTCTCAGGAAAAACAAAACCAACACACAATAAAACTCCCCAAAACAACCCAAAACCCAACCAGAAAACTACAGCTGACCAGAAATGTTACTTTTCAAACTGGCTTTGTTGGAAAGCAAAAACACTCTGCCCAGCCACAAATGTAAAGGAATAGGTTGATGAACAGTGAATAATTATCATTTTAAAGGTGGATAATTATTATCATTATAATGCTGACAATTTTTGTTATAAATAACATTGTATTATTTTAAATCAATATCATCATAAAGAAGCAGCCTTGCCTTTTCTGTTGACTGCTAATGGGGTATCGCCCTTATCAGTCCCTGACTCCTTGGAAATCATGAATGCATGTGCACCACTACTTAGCTTATTAGGTAGGAGGATGTTTTTTTCTACTTCAGAGCCTTGCAAGGATTCATTTAGGACGTCACCATAATGAAAATGGCCAGGCTAACTGCTTGACTTGTGACCGCACCAGGTACAGAAGGAAAATGCTGTCAGGTTTGTCCTCTTGACCAGACATCTAACCACGCAGGGTAACCAGAGCAGGACTGCTTCCATGAAAGATACCTGGGGTTTGCTGCTCACCTGGACGCTATTGCTGCTCACATCCCCCTTCCCAACTCCTCTCCAGCTGCATTCTACTTTGACAGGGCACAGCATTGCTAAACATGGTCATTTTGAGCTGAAAGAGGCACAAGCCATGCCTAAAAAGAAGCAGCCTTGCTAATTTCACAGTTAATGTCACAGCAGACTGCGGAGCAGTTCCTGTGTGTGTCTACCCTGGTTTTGCATCAGAAAGTGATTTTGCACATGCGATGCCTTGCAACAGGGCTTTGGAGCCTGGCTTTGCCTCATACCTCTTCTTCTGCTTGCTGGCCAGGGCTCCTCCTGGCTCTGCCAGGGTGGAGAGTAAAGCGGGGGTCTCTTAGGAGGCACATCTGTCTGGCATCCACCTCTATTCCACGCTCTCCAAGCTCTTCCGAGTGCAGCTATGGAAAGCAAAAGCATGAGCAATGACACGTGTTGGGGTTGGCTGAGCTTTAAAAGTCATGCCTACACTTGATGATGCAGTAGGGTAAACTTGATCCAAAGAATGTGCAGCAACATGGGGACTTCTGTGAAGTAAACAAGGGAAAACTACACCCCAACAGAAAATGGACATCGGTTGTCTCCATTGGCCCTCTGAGGTCATGTGCTCTGCGACCCCTGCTGCCCTCCTTGGGAAGGACTCCTAAAACGGCATGCCCCTCAGAAGATGTCAGACCACTAGGTCTCCACATGAAGAAGAAAAAACGGTTCCTGCTTGAGTCAGTGGTGACAAGGCAAATGCAACAGAAAGGCACTGACAGCCTAGCTGCTAACCATCTGTGATGAAAACACGTCTCTTTCTTCATCACCTGATCCTCCTCAGAGGGAAAACCACAACAGGGAACACAGAATCTACTGGGTCAGGATAACCATGTTCTCTTTCTACCCCTGCCAGAAGTGCCCTTGAAGAAACAGCGCATCTGAAACACATCTACGTGATTCAAATTGTACCCATCTCCTACAGCAGAGCTAAGAAACCTTCCTCAGAAAAATCACAGAATCATAAAGCAAGGGCTACTGAGTACACAAGGTGATCTGCACTTGTCACTGGCAAGGGCATGAGACCAAGACTTCCACACCAGACAAGGTCCAGTGCTATGTCAGTGCCGTGGAGAAAAGCCTCTGTGCAGCTGGGCAGCGGTGTGGGAATGCTCACAAACCTCAGGTCATGTGTGATGAGCGTCTAAAAGGAGTAAAGCAGCTCTGGCTTGTCTCCCAAACTGTGTGCTGAAACCTGAGGAAAAGTCACTGAACCCCTGGAAAAAGGTCACCCTCCTCAGCCACGTTTGTTAGTGTTCAAAGTGACAAACTAGAGGGTGTTATAAGGGCAAGGATTAGAGGACTTTAACCAGAGGTGATGCTCCAAACTGCATCAGAAATTGAAGGTAGTAGGTGCGGCTGCATCCACGAGTTACTGATTTTAGATGCAATTAAAACCTCTTCAGCATCCTACCTGTCTGCACATCATAGAATCACAGAAAAACCTTGAGATGGAAGGGACCCATAAGGATCACCGAGTCCAAATCCGTGCTCCTGTACCTGCAAGGTACAGAGCATGGACCTGCCTCCAACATTGATAAAACTCCTCGGGTGGATTCCCTGGAGGACTCTGGGGCTGCTACCAGCGAAATTCCCCAGTCTGCAGGGGAGGCCAAAACATTCCGGAGCTGCCTGAGAGGAGTTCAAAGGAGCTGCGGGGCATGGACCTTCCCCCAGCATACACAATGCTCTCTGGGTAGCTACTTGCAGAAGAGTCTGGGGCTGCTACTGGGAATTCAGCTTTCTCCAGCACAGGCAAACACAATCCTGGAGATACCTGGGTGGAGTCACAGGGAGCTACCAGACACGGACCTGCCTTCACCATGAACAAGACTATTCAACAAAATACCTAGGAGGATTACTGGGCTACTACCCAAGAGTTCAGCCATCTCCAGAGGAAGTGAACACACTGTTGGTGATGCCTAGGAGGAACCCTGGGGAGCTGCCAGGCATGGACCTGCCTCCAACATGGACAAAACAATTAAATTAGCAGCCTAGGAGGAGTTTGGGGCTACTACCCCTGACTTCAGCTGTCTCCAGATGAAGCCAAAACACTCTTGGAGATGCCCGAGAGGAGTCCCAGAGAGATATTGGGCACTGACCTGCCTTCAATACAAAGAAAGCTCTTGGAGTAAGTAACTAGGAGGACTCTGGGGCTGCTACCAAATAGCTCAAAGCTGCCTGGGAGGACTCCCAGAAAGCTACAGGGCATGGACCATCCCCCAACAGTGAAAACACTCCTTGAGTGCATTCCTGGGAGGAGTCAGCGGCTGCTGCCTCCAAAATCCAGCTCTCTCCAGGGAAGACCAAAACATTCTGCAGCTGCCTGGGAGGAGTCCCAGGGAGCTACCGGACTTGCGCCTGCCTCCAACATGGACAAAACGCTTCGGGTAGCTACCGTGCAGGAGTCTGGGGCTGCTGCCTGGGACTTCAGCTTTCCCCAGAGCAGGCCAAGACAATCGTGAATGTGCCTGGGAGAATTCCCGCACAGCTACTGAGCACAGACCTTCCCACAACATACACAATGCTCTTTGCGTACCTACCTTCAAAGAGCCTGGGGCTGCTGCTGGGAATTCACCTGTCTCCAGACGAAGCCAAAACACTGGACATTGCAGATGCCTGGAAGGAGTCTCAGGGACCTTCTGGGAATAAACCTGCCTCACACATGAAGAAAACTCTTCAGGGAACTACCTAGGACGAGGCTGCGGCTGTTACTGAGGACTTCAGCTGTCTCCAGGCAAAGTCCAAACACTCCAAAGCTGCCTGGGAGGAGTCTCAGAGAGCTACAGGGCATGGAACTGCCTCCAACAGAGGCAAAACTCTTTGTGTAGCTTCCTTGGGGGAGTCTGGGGCTGCTACCTTCAAAATTCTGCCATCTCCAGGGGAGGCCAAAACATTGCAGAGCTGCTTGGCAGTCCCTGGGAAGCTACCGGGCACGGACCTGCCTTCAAGTCTAAGAAAACTCTTCATCTAACAACTTTGCAGCGTCTGGGTCTGCTACCTGCAAAATTCAGCTGTCCCCAGGGAGGCCAACACAGTCCTAGAGATGACTGGGAGAATTCCCAGGGAGCTACCAGGCATGGACCTGCCCCCAACATGAACAAAACCTTTCAGGTAACCATACAGGCGTCATATGTGTCTTCTATCCAGGACTTCAGCTGGCTCCAGGGAAAGGCAAAACACTCCCATGCTGCCTTGGAGGAGTCCCAGAGGTCTACCAAGCATGGACCTGCCTCCAGCATACACAAAACACCTTGGGTAGCTACCTTGGAAGAGTCTGGGACGGCTACCTGCTCAATTCAGCTGTCTCCAGGGGAGGCCAAAACATTCTGGAGATTCCTCCAAGGATTCCTGAGGAGCTATCAGGCATGGCCTGCCTCCAAGACAAAGAAAACTCTGCCACTAACTAGGAAAGTTGTGGTGCAGCTACCTGGGACTTTAGCTGTCTGTAAAGAAAATGAAAACACTCCATTAGATGTACGGGAAAAGTCCTGAAGTAAAAACAGGAATAGACCTGTCCCCAACATGCACAATGCTCTTTGGGTAGCCACCTTAGAAGATTCTGGGGCTGCTACCTGGGAATTCACTTGTCTCCAGAGGAAACCAAAAGACTCCGGGAAATCCCTGCGAGGAGTTCCAGAGTGCCTCCAACATACACCAAACTCTTCAGGTACCTCCCCTGGTGCAGTCTGGGGCTGCTACCCAGGACTTCAGCTCCCTCCGCAGCAGGACAAAACACTGGGCCAGATGCCTGGGAGGAGTCCTGGGGAGCTCCAGGGCATGGACCTGCTTCCCATTTCTATCAGCAATCAATGGCAGAGCATCAATCAATAGGATGGCAGCAGTCAGTAAAAGCAGCAAGCAATCGTATAGCAACAACCAGTCCTTTAGGAATAAGCAATAGAACAGCAACAACCAGGTTACTACAAAGTTGTCACTAGGGAGGGAACTTATCCTCGAAAGAGCAGCAGATATACCGATGATGGATTACTTATATGGAGATCTAATACTGGTATAAAGTGAATTAGATTTCAGAAAGGGCCAAAGCATCATCCCAGAGGGGAGGACAAAGCGATCCCAGAGGGGACCCAGCCATCCCAGAGGTGGGTGGATAAACCTAACCGACTCCAAAAGTGAGCCCAAAGGGGGAACAATAACGTAACAGACAGAGTCTCACCTCCGAGATGATCTGGAGGTGCCTGGATTCTCGGTCCCCAGCTGTGCTGCAAAGCGCCCAGCTGCACGTTTCAGGGATGCTTCTGATTGCCAGGCTCACAGCTCCCGGGCTCGCAGGAACGTTCTTCTGCTCGGGCATTTCCCCTTCTAAGCAGTCACCTTTATGGCTGCTCACACCTGCCTGCTCCTGCCCTATCAGCTCCTCAGGCACCAGTGACATCACAAGCACCTGCACCAGCCAGGGGCCTGCTCCTGCCCTATCAGCTCCTCAGACACCAGTGACATCACAAGCACCTGCACAGCAGAAGCATCCTCACTGCCAACACCCTGGCTTTTTCCCTCCATCTCCATCTCTGTCTCCCATCTCCCCCTGCTCTCCCCTCTCCCAGGCACCTTCCTCCCCCACTCCACCACCTCCCACTGCCTCTGGCTGCCTCTGGGTTCGGGTGGCAGATGTTACCTCGCAAGCATTGTCCCAGACGGGTCACCTGCATCTCCTTCTCATCTCCTTCTGCTCTCATCATCACTGCACCCGTTGTTTGATGCGCTTTTGGACATCATGGGCCCTTTCGTCCTGCCTCCCTCCTGCTGTTAAACCCTGTTCCTGCAAGAGAAGTGGCCATCAGTCGGTGTCCCCTCTCTGCCATCTTACCTGCATCTCTCTGACCTGCACAGCTGCTGGGAGCTGTCACCATCAGCCCCGGCTCTGCTTGAAGGCTTCTCCTGGCACAGGCGCAGCTCTGGCTGTGCTTGGTGCGGGCCATGCTTCCCGAGGGAGAACAGCAACCCTCACAGTTACTCCTGGGCAGTGTCCTGCTGGGAAGAGCTGATCTGAAGGCAGGCTGGCAGCCGACCCTGAGGCCGTGCTGGGGGTGGCCACATCTGGCTCCTTCCAGCAGGATTTTGGAAAGCCCCTTCCCAGCTGGCAGCGCCAGGCCAAGGGCATGGGGCAGAAACTGCCCCCAGCCCCAAGGGCCCCAGCGCCCAGCTGGCCTCTGTCCCCAAACTGCTAAATCTGCCAAACAGGCTCTCCCTCAACCTGAAGTCTCGCCAGTTTGGAAAAAAGAAACTGTGTATGACCAGATGCAGTCATCTGACTAAGACTGTTAGAGCGTGATTGGGGCTTCAGCTCCAGAACAAAAGAATTTCCATCACAGAATCTCAGCCACCACCTCCAAGATCGTCTTCTCAGTGACCCACAAGCACTGCGCTGCAAAAAATGGGATGGCTAATAAAATAAAAAATATCCTATGCCCCCCAATCTTTGTTTCCCTCATATCCTCAGACTACCCCAGTAATAAGCATACTTTTAGTCTGTAATGACACCAGAGAACCCTCCAAAGCTCCTGGCATTAGGGAAACACACACCATCCTGCAGGAGGACAGGACAACACCGGGTCAGCCAGAATGACTGTCAGTGGCACAACAGGCATTGTGTCCAAAAACACTCGCTACGTCCCTGATCCAATGAGATCAAAGATTCTTTCCTTTTTCCTTCCTTAATCAGTTGAGGCCCTTCTAGGCATCTTTAAAAGATCCTGACCTTAAAATGGCAACAATGCGGGCACAGCAGATGATGGGTCAGGACATTTGGTTTAGCGTTCTCATAAAACCTGAGGCATATGTTTTAGCTGTTCCTCAACTCTTTTTCTCTTTTCTTCACATTCCTCCCCAAAAAGAGAAGAAAAAGCCAAGGAGTAACAGCATCTGGACATTTGGATTGCTCTGCTAATACATGAGGTTTCCAACAAGCGTGCCAGGGGAATAGGTGCAGCCAGCTGCAAGCTGCAAGGCACACACCAGCAGTGTGCAACGAGGCATGGCCAGTGCCCATCGGCACCCTTGTTCTGACAGACGGCCATCGCTGAAGACAAGTCTGCTCAGTCAGAGCAAAAAATGACAGGCTGGATCCTAAAAATGCCACTTTGGAGCCTGAAAATGAGGCTTTGGAAACTAAAAATGTGTCTTTGGGCTCCAAAAAGGAGACTTCGCAAACTAAAACTGAGCCTCTGGACCACAGAAATGAGGCTTTCTGCCCTAAAAATGAGGCTTTCTGCCCTAAAAATCATAGAATCATAGAATGCTTTGGGATGGAAGGGACCTTTAGAGGTCATCTAGTCCATCCCCCCTGCAATGGGCAGGGACATCTTCAACTAGATGAGGTTGCTCAGAGCCCCATCCAGCCTGGCCTTGAACGTTTCCAAGGACGGGGCATCTACCACCTCTCTGGGCAACCCGTTCCAGTGTTTCACCACCCTCATTGGGAAAAAAATTTTTCTTGTGTTTAGTCTAAATCTACCCTCCTTTAGTTTAAAACCATTCCCCCTTGTCCTGTCGCAGCAGACCTTTCTAAAAAGACCATCCCCATCTTACTTGCAGGCCCCCCCTTAAGTACTGAAAGGCTGCCATAAGGTCTCCCCACAGCCTTCTCTTTGCCAGGCTGAACGACCCCAGCTCTTTCAGCCTTTCCTCATAGCAGAGGTGTTCCACTCTCTGATCAGTTTTGGGGCCTCCTCTGGACCCGCTCCAACAGGTCCATGTCCTTCCTGTGCTGAGGACTCCAGAGCTGGATGCAGTAAAAAATGAGGCTTTAGACCCTCAAAATTAAACTGTGAGCCCTGAAGAAAGGCTATGGGTAATAAAAGAGAGATTTGGACCCTAACAAGGAGGATTTTGGCCCTCAAAATGAGGCTTTGGGGACCATTAGGGGCTCAAAGCGTTAGAGTAAATGGGGTTACATGAGGCTGCTGGACAGTCACCAGTGGGGTTCCCCCGGGCTCAATTTTAGGGCCAGTGCTCCTTAATGTTTTTAGGAATGATCCAGACACAGGAGTTGAATGTACATGAAGTATATTTGCTGATGATACTAAAGTAGGAGGAACTGTGGACTCCCTCGAGGCTAGAGAGGCCTTCCAAAGCGATCTGGATAGACTCGAGAGCTGGGCCATCACCAACCGTACAAAGTTTATCAAGAGCAAGTGCTGGATTCTCCCCTGGGACGGGGTAATCCTGGTTGTACATACAAACGGGGGGACGAGAGGCTGGAGAGCAGCCCTGCGGAAAGAGATCTGGGGGTCTGGGTTGATGGCAAGTTGAACAGGAGTCAACAGCGTGCCCTGGCAGCCAGAGGGGCCAACCGTGTCCTGGGGTGCATCAAGCACAGCACCGCTAGCCGGTCGAGGGAGGCGACTGTCCCACTCTACACTGCCCTGCTGCGGCCCCACCTCCAGTGCTGGGTGCAGTTTTGGGCGCCTCAGTATAAGAAGGACATCAAACTAGGAGTGTGTCCAGAGGAGGGCAACCAAGATGGTGAAGGGTCTCGGGGGCAAGACTTACGAGGAGCGGCTGAGGTCGCTTGGTGTGTTCAGCTTGGAGAAGAGAAGGCTGAGGGGTGACCTCATTGCAGTCTACAGCTTCCTCAGGGTGGGCAGCGGAGGAGGAGGTGCTGATCTCCTCTCTCTGGTGACCAGCGACAGGACACGAGGCAACGGAATGAAGCTGCGTCAGGGGAAGTTCAGATGGGACATTAGGAAAAGGTTCTTCACTGAGAGGGTGCTCGGTCCCTGCAACAGGCTCCCCAGGGAAGTGCTCACAGCACCAAGGCTATCAGAGTTCAAGGAGCATCTGGACGACGCTCTTAGTCATATGGTTCAGTGTTAGGTAGTCCGGGGAGGAGCAGGGAGTTGGACTCGATGATCCTCAGGGGTCCCTTCCAACCTGACATATTCTGTGGTGCTGTCATTCTAAGGCAGCGGCCTGCTCCTGGTCTGAAACCTCCGCAAGCACCTGTGGAAGCCACCTGCATGCTGCTGCCCTAATGCCTAGAGAAACACCACTTACCCCACAAGGACCTTCGCAGGCCAGGTGAATTCTCCTGCCCTATCAGCTCCTTGGCCACCAGTGACAACATAAGCAGCAGCACAAACCAGGTGCCTGCTTGTTCAGCCACCAGTGACATCACAAGCACCTGCAGAAGCCAGGCGCACACTCCCACCCTAAGAGCTACAGAGCCACCCCTGACATCACAAGCACCTGCACCAGCCAGGTGTCTGTTCATACCCAATCAGCTACTTAGCCACCAGTGACATCACAACCAGCTGTACAAGCCAGGTGCCAGTTCCTAACCTATCACCTACTCAAGCACATATGACATCACAAGCACCTGCACAAGCCAGCTGCATGCTCCTGCCCTACCAACGGCTCGGCCACCAGTGACCACAGAAGCTGCTGCACTGGGCAGGGACCTGCTCCTGAACTAGCATCTGCTTGCCATCATGTGACATCACGAGCACCTGCTCAAGCCAGGGGCCAGCTCCTGCCCTATCACTTAATCACGCACCGATGACCTCACAAGCAGCTGCACAACCCAGCGGCTGGCCCTTGCCCTCACACCTCCTCCACCACCTAGGACAACACATGCACCAGCACAAGCCAGGGGCCTGTTCCTAACCTCTCACCTACGCAAGCACTTATGACATCACAAGCACCTGTGGAAGCCAGGTGCATAGGCCTGGCCTGTCAGCTACTTAGCCCTCAGTGACATCAGAGGCAGCTGTACAAGGCAGGTGCCTGCTTCTGCCCTATCACCTGCTCAGCCACCTATGACATCACATGCACCTGCAGAAGCCAGGAGATTCCTCCTGCCCTAGTAGCTACACCCGCCACTGACGGCACAGGCACCTGCACAAGCCAACTGCCTCCTCCTGCCCTATCCCATAGGCAGGGAACCATGACAACACAAGCACCGTTACAAACCAGGCGTCCCTTCCTTCCCAGTCCCATACTCAGACAACAGCTACCTCACAAGCACCTGCACCAGCCAGGGGCCCGCTCCTGCCCCATCCCCTACTCAGGCACCTCGGACACCATAAGCACTTGCACACAGGAGGGGCCTGCTCCAGCCCTAGCCCCTACTCACGTACATGGGGCATCCCAAACACCTGCACAGCCCAGCGCCATGCTCCTGCCCCGACAGCTACAGAGCTGCCAGGGACAGCGCAGGCCCTGCCCCTGCCCTATCACCTCTTCAGGCACAGGAGAGATGGCAAGCACATGAACAAGCCAGGGGATTCCTTCTGCTCCATCACCTACTTATCCACCTGGGAAATCACAGAATCACAGAATGTCCTGACTTGGAAGGGACCCACAAGGATCATCGAGTCCCACTCCTGTCCCTGCACAGGACGACCCCAAAACTCACACCCTAGGTCTGAGGGCATTGTCCAAACGCTTCTTGAATATTGTCAGCCTTGGCGACGTGACTGCCTCCAGGGTCAGCCTGTCCCACTGCTCCACCCCCCTCTGCGTGAAGAACCTTTTCCTAACATCCAACCTAAACCCCCCCTGGATATCTGCCTGCCGTTCCCTCGCGTTCTGTCATTCCTCGTCAGGGAGAAGAGATCAGCGCCTGCCCCTCCTCTTCCCCTTGTGAGGAAGCTGTAGACCGCGATGAGCTCTCCCCTCAAATCACAAGCATCTGCTCAAGCCAGGGGCCTGTTCACAACTTATCACGTACTCTGGTGCCTATGACCTCACTAGCATCTGCTCAAGCCAGGGGCCTGCTCCTGCCCTATCAGCTCCTCAGACACCAGTGACATCACAAGCACCTCCACAGCAGAAGCGTCCTCACTGCCAACACCCCAGCTTTTCCCCCTCCATCCCCATCTCTGTCTCCCATCTCCCCCTGCTCTCCCCTCTCCCACGCACCTTCCTCACCCACTCCACCACCTCCCACTGCCTCTGGCTGCCTCTGGGTTCGGGTGGCAGATGTTACCTCGCAAGCATTGTCCCTGACGGGTCACCTGCATCTCCTTCTCATCTCCTTCTGCTCTCATCATGACTGCACCCGTTGTTTGATGCGCTTTTGGACATCATGGGCCCTTTCGTCCTGCCTCCCTCCTGCTGTTAAATCCTGTTCCTGCAAGAGAAGTGACCATCAGTTGGTGTCCCCTCTCTGCCATCTTACCTGCATCTCTCTGACCTGCACAGCTGCTGGGAGCTGTCACCATCAGCCCCGGCTCTGCTTGAAGGCTTCTCCTGGCACAGGCGCAGCTCTGGCTGTGCTTGGTGCGGGCCATGCTTCCCGAGGGAGAACAGCAACCCTCACAGTTACTCCTGGGCAGTGTCCTGCTGGGAAGAGCTGATCTGAAGGCAGGCTGGCAGCTGACCCTGAGGCCGTGCTGGGGGTGGCCACATCTGGCTCCTTCCAGCAGGATTTTGGAAAGCCCCTTCCCAGCTGGCAGCGCCAGGCCAAGGGTGCCCAGGCCGTGGCAGCTGTGTGGCCCCGAGGGGACACGTCCCCGCCTGGCCCTGTGTCACAAAGGGGCAGTGATGCGGCACCCATCCGGTGCTTGTGAGCTCACCTGGCCAGGCCTTGGCATCCTGAAAAGCGGGCCAGCAAAAGCCACTTGGGCTGAGCTGGCCTTCGGGATAACTTGGCTCCTTCCTGTGGTACTTGCTTGCCTACTTTTTTCCGACCATTTATCGTTTACTGCCCACTTCTCCTCAACTTCCATCCTCTTTCAAAGGTAATTATGATTTGACTTTCAGGACAGATCATAGAGTAGGTAAATAGGGGATAAAAGTATAGGCTGGTCTATACCTTCTGAGCCGTAGGCTGAGCTGTTACACCTTTACAGGCTGGCCAGGGCTACAGCTAGAGTTCCTAGTTGCTAACTCTTCTTTCTTTACCATATCCTAGCATAGGTTAAGTAGCGGGGTGGCAGTGTAGTCTGAGGCATTGAGCTCAGCCTAGAATGACAAGAAGCCCACCCTGAATGGTGCAGTAGGAAGGGAGACAGAAAAGGAGCACGGCAAAGGCAGCTGTTAAAGTAGCGGCTGAAAGCCGGTCCCACCTGCGTACAAGCTGGGAAAGTGTGGGCTGGAGAGCCAGAGGGCTCTGCTGCTAATGCCAGCAGCAGGTAAGCAGCAGGTCCTCTTCGGAGAAGGCGACACGCAATGCAGCCTTGCAAAAGGGCCTTGGCAAATGCTGTCAACTGGAGTCCGGCGACAGGGACAGCAGGGCCATCAGCCTGCAGCTCTGCAGCAGTTACAAGTACCACTGAAACACTTTTGATGGCGGATGCTGTTCTGTGGGTTACATTTGGGGTTCTTTGAACCATTTTGTTGAGCTACAATTATTTCTTTGCGATCAGGTGACGGGATTGGCGCTGATCTTCTCTTTCTCAAGCGTGTCCTGACATCCTTTGTCACCCAAAGCTTTCCCCTCTGTTCCTGAGAGAAGCCATGGCCACAATGGGGAACGACTCCGGTGAGTAACGCCTTCACCAGCAGGCTTGGACTTTGTGAATCCCCAAAGGCAACAGACGTGGCGGGTGCCCCATCCCTCAATGTGGATGTGCTGACAACCTAGAGGGAATTCGGAGCGTTTCCTGATAGCAGCCAGACTCACCCAGGTGTTTGCGATTAGACGCAGGAAAAATATATGTTGTCACTCCTCTGCCACTATGTACGAGACTTGGAAAGATGACATTGCTCCTAGAAAGATCTGACATCAGTAGAGTTACCTTCTGGGCTAGGGACTTGCTTCTTTTCATCAAGTTACAATCAGGAAAAGGGAAGACGTGACCTGATAAGCCAGCTCAAGAGTCTAGAGGGAAAGGAAGGCAGCCCGAGGCACAGAAATCAGAGTGTGGGTTTGTTGGACTTTCAGCAAAGTAAGCAGGGGAGCAGACTCTTTTCCAAAACTCTTTCTTAACCAGGAAATGCCAATGGCAGTGTTAGGCTTCCCCCGATGTTTCTCTCTTGGAGGTCAGAGCCGGTTTACCTGGGTGCTCCTCTACAGGAGTCGACTCTCAAAATAGGCTCTCATACAACAGCATCGTCTCATCTCTTTTCAAACGTCATTTCCCTGCAGTCCTTGCCAATGGAATGGCTCTGCCACAACGCATCCTCTTTCCCCTGGAGAAGATTTGCATGGACTGGCAGCAAAGACAGAGAGCTGGAGCAGGACTCCACAACCTGGGCAATACCTGCTACCTCAACTCCGTCCTGCAGTGCCTGACGTACACACCCCCTCTGGCCAACTACCTGCTCTCGCGTGAGCACAGACGGTCATGTGAGTACTTTCATGAACATCTCCCTGTAAATCTGTTGGGCACTTCCCAAGGATTCCCAGCATCTGGAATTTGATTGAGGAGAAAAGCACCCCTTCTTTGTCGGCCCCCTGAGTGGCGTTCTTTGAACACTCAAGCCTAGAAGGCTCTGTCCTATCTAGGTGTGTTCATCTTCAGAAAGGCACCACTTTCAGGCCCCGGGTCTCGGTCCCTGTTCCTGCCAGTTCAACTCTCTGTGCTTATTGCACAGAAAACTGCTGTCACTTAAGCATCCCCCTGAAGAAAGCTTTCTATGCGCTAAAATGGCCCGGGCTTCTTGGGACATTGGCACCTTGGGAGAAGGGGACTGGAGACTGTTATCTTCTAATTTCAAGATCCCCATTAAGTTTCCCATTGCTGTGGGTGTTTTGCTAACCTGAGAAGCTTCCCTCCCTCCCTCCCTCTTCAGGTCGCCAGCAAGGCTTCTGCATGATGTGCATAATGGAAGCGCACGTCAACGGGGTCCTGCATTCTTCAGCCAGGGCCATCCAGCCTAGGGCTGTCCTCAGTGTCCTCACACGTAAGGCATTTCAGCTGCTTTTACATGCTTTCTTCCCTTCTTGTAGGAGACAGCTACTAACTACCTCTTTCTTAGGAATAGGAGAACATTTGCAGCTTGGCAGGCAGGAAGACGCCCACGAGTTCTTACGCTACACTGTCGATGCCATGCAGAGAGCTTGTCCGAGTGGAAGCAGCGAGTAAGCACAAGCAAATTACCTCTTCCATGCTCCTGAGCTCTTTGGACTCCTTGGTGTACTCCCATCAAGGAAACCCGATGGCCAGGGTTTTCAGACAAAGCAAAACTCTTGGAGGAGATAACTCTCTGCCTTACCATTTCTTTCCAGCTTGGACATCTCTTCTCAAGCAACTACCATCGTCCATCAAATATTTGGGGGCTTTCTAAGATCGAGAGGTACTTTTTACAAATATTACTGGCCTTAGATGTGTCTGTGGCTCTTTCTCTGGTCGTGGTAAACAGCTTCTAGTACGCAGCAGTTGTGTCCAGTGTCTCCAAAGCAGTATGTGTTGGGCATTGAAATGGGCACAGTTAGCCTCCTTCCCAACCTGAGAAGCTTTTCTCTTTGCCTTCCAGTAACGTGCTTGAGCTGCAAAGCCGTTTCCGACACCTACGAGGCATTCCTTGATATTGCTTTGGATATCCAGGTAAGATGTTTGGAAATTGTGGTGCAAAAGGTTTCAAGGCCCCTGCAGGGGGCCGAGGTTATCTCCAGTTAACTCCCTTGACTTAAAACTGTGGGCTGTTGCCACGCCAGAGCTTGGTGGTGGATGGGAAGGGAACTGGGCTTCTGGGCTCCTTCTCTGGAAGCCCTCTAAATGGTCTGCCTGCACTGGGTGCTGGCTGTCAGCTGGGCAAAGAGTAAGGATGGTATCTGCAGCCAGGATGGCACTGTCATGCCACCCTGCTTTGGACGCCCTCAATACGCGTCTGATTGCTGGACGGATGGGGTTGATTGCTTTTGCTGCTTTTGACCACGCGTACCACAGGCAACTCTGGTACCGCCCAGGGGTAGCTGCTTATTGGGATAACGCTGGTCCCACACGGGCAGCTATTTCTTGGGATTCTGAGTTTCCAGGAGCTTAGTGCTCTCCTTTCTTTCTCATCCAGGCAGCCTCAACTCTCACTGCAGCTCTGGAAGACTTTGTCAAACCTGAGCAGCTGGAGGGCGAAAATGGCTATAAATGTAGCAAGTAAGATTATCGCTAATGACACCTTCCTAGCAGATACTGGGTTAGGGTATTGCATGTCTGGGAGCACCAGTTATGTTCTGACTTAATTGAGAAACCCAGTCATGAGACAGCTTGGGGTTTTTTCCTTTTTTTTTCTTCCCCGTACGACTAATCCACCCGAATCATCTGGAACTTGGAAAATAATGCATTCATTTCTAAGATGGGTAATTTTTTCTATCCTGCCTGAATATTTGGAAAGCTTTCATGAGAATTTTATTCCTGGCATCGTCTGACCTGGAGGTGGTCAACTTTCCTAGCTAGGAAGTTGCCCACTGAACTACCCCTAGGGCCAGAAGGGAAAAGACAGGTCCCGTATGCAGCGGGAAGCCAAAGCAAGGAGGAGCTCTGGGCAGGGATTTGGCAACAGCAGCTTCCTCAAGAAACCAAACACCCCTTTAATTGCCAAGGCTTTTTGGATGCTTGTGTCTCTGTGCAGGAGACCTCAGTCCTTGGAGCAGCAGCAGCCCCTGCCGGCTCTCTGAACAGTGTCATGCCTAGGTCTGGTCTTGTAAAGGCTGCAGACTGCTGCTCTCCAAAGCGAGCCACCCCAGACCAAAGCTACCTTTGGTGAGAGCGTGTGGGCTTAAGGGGTCTGAAATGCAAACCTGTGCGCACGATCGCTGGGCAAAACAAGCCTTAACTCAGCCCTACACGGGTGGGGGGCAGAGTGGGGAGAAGATGGGCTGCAACAGTTGGGTCTGTGCTTGTTTCAAGGTGTGAACAGCTGGCCACTGCATCCAAGAGGCTCACAATACATCGCTCCTCCAACGTCCTGACAGTCTGCTTGAAGAGATTTGATGCTTTCTCTGGCAGAAAGATTAGCAAGGTATGTACACAAGTGCACTGCAACTTTGTCTGCTTGGAAGGAGACCTTTCCCGAAGGAGAACCCTTTTTTGGAAGTTGTTCATGTCTGCACACCACGGCTATCGAGTGCGGCCCTCTAAGAAAAATCCATGCAATAGCTATGCCTTGCTCTGTCCCTTGTGGTAAGAGGAAAGTGCCAGTGTGAAGAGAAGCCCTCTCCTGTGCTCGTCAAGAGCTGCTTTGGCCAACAACAGTTTTCTGCCACTGCAGTGATGAAATGGCAACACTTGGTTTTGATGAAATGCGAAGATCTGTTTCTATGCCTCTAGCCTGGGTTTGCTGGCAAGGTTTTCTCAGGCTGCTTCCTAAAGACTCTCAGGATAATTTGGGGGTCGTCTTGGTCTCTCTTTAGGTTGTGCAGTACCCGGAAACTCTGGACCTTGCCGCGTACATGTCTCAAGCCCCTGGAGAACCACTCCTCTATTCCTTGTATGCCGTCCTGGTACATGAAGGCTCCAGCTGCCAGGCAGGACACTATTACTGCTTCGTGAAGGTAGGAGACAACTCTGTGATTTGCACTGGTGTATGGTGTCCGTGTCCTTCAGTGGTGTTCTGCCTGTGGTTTTGCTTTAAAAACCCTGCAGTTCACCTAAAGATAGTGTTGACTTTCTTTGCAGGCCAGCGATGGACACTGGTACAAGATGAACGATGCCTCTGTGGATCGTTGTGACATCAAGACGGTTCTCTGCCAGCGTGCATATTTACTCTTCTATGCCAGGTAATAACAAGTGTGCGACAGTGCTCAGAATACACTCCTCCTCCTGTCACTGATCTGGGTGGTGGTGTTCTCCTCCGGTGGGTTTTGCTTTCTGGCCTAGGAGAGAATGCCTGTTTGTCCCGTTGAGTTCTGTCTCTTCTGCAGTTCCCCACCTCCTGCCTTCCCCCTCCTTGTCTGGCACTAAACTGTTGCGTTTGTGTAACTTGCTAGCTGTCTGCTCCCTGAGACTGGCTAGCTGCAAAAAGAGGCCAAATGGAGGTCCAGGAGGGTTTAGGATGAGTTACTGCTCTGAGAGGGACAGACATGGCTGGAAGACCACGATCTCATTTCCAGCTTCTAGCGCTGCGTCAGTCTTCTGCCTGTCCTATCAAGTGCTGCCAGAAAGTGACAGGATGAGACTGAAGCCATGAGGAGGCTGCAAGAACAACCCTAGACTAAGATCACTGTTGTTTCTCCAGGCACCACGATTTGACCCCTGGAGCAGGCGCTGAATGCCAAGAGACAAAGGGCATTTCCATGACAAAGCTGGATCAAGGGCTGAAGAGGGCATTTTCTGGAGGCACCCTGGCACTGAGAAATCAAGAAGGCGGAGAAATTATGCCCAGGATCCAAGGGAAGAGACAAACACGGGACTCTGCAGGACCTCCCCATCAGCGCCGCGGCAGGAAGAGAGCACACTCTGACACCGAGGAGGAGGAGGAGAAGCTGAACAGAAGCCAACCAGACTGCCCGCCTCCGAAGCGGAGGCGCATTGCCCTCGCGGAAACGCAGCAGCGCCCTCACTGGCAGCTGCCGCATGGCAGTGGGAACCTGTGCAGCTCTTCCCAACGGGAGAGGAACAGCCCTGATAACGGCAGAAGCTCAGGAGGGGAAGGTGTGCATGGCTCGAGCGGCCACAGAGCAGACTCGCATCCTGGGTTGGTAGGTGAGTGGCAGCTGGGCACATCCTCACTTCAACAACGTCCGCTCCCACCAGTGCCAGTTCACCCAGAGTCTGCAGGCCCTTGCCAGGCAAATGAAAAACAACCATGCAGAAAGAGGAAACAGTCCTGTGAAGCGGGGGATGAAAGTGAGCCCGAAAGAAAGCGGCAAAAGACAGAAGCGAGCATCCTGGTGTTCCATAATTGATAGAGAAATGCAAGAAAGTGAAGAAGAAAAGGAAATCCAAAGAGAACTCTGGAGAGGAGGACTCAAAAGTAAGCAACATTTGCAGCATCACCAGCAAATGTTGCCTCACGCTTTGCCAGGTGTTTCAGGCGCGTGGCTTATGGAAAGAAGCGTTCAGGACTTGTGACGGAGCTTGCCACCACAACCTGCAATTTACCATCAAAGGCCGCAGACAAACATTATCAAAAGAATGCTAACCATCAAAGTTGACATTTGCGAGCGAAACAATAAAATTGCCATCATAACCAAAGCCAGTCCAAAGTGGTGCTTCTCATTTCTGTAGAGAGTTTGACCATGCAAGAAAGAACAGAGGGGTTCGGGGGTTTTTGGAAATTTTTTAACTCAAGACTTCCATTATTGAAGCACCCTTGTTATCCAGAAGGGTGGAAGCTTTCTACAGCTGCTGAGCATATGAAATTAGCAGGTAGAGATCTCAGGGAAAAAAATGCCTGGGAACAGAGCATCTCCAGTGCTGCTCCATTAGAGGCTCAGGTCGCCTGCCTGTGATTCACCTTGTCTTCTCCCAAGTGCAGCATCCCGTGCAAGAGAGACAAGGAAACCAAGGCATTACAAGCATTGCCGCTGACGGTCCCCATCAACAGGTCATCTTGTTGAGAAGCTGGTTTCCTGGCAAACTTGGCCAGTGGACTTTGAGTAAAAAAGACCACACTTCCCCTTGAAGATGCTTCTGCAGTGTCCCACAACAGCTGCAGTTCATACACCTTCTGGCCCATTTCTGAGCCTGTCACAAGGCGTCCTACATAGGAAATCAGTTTCTGAGGCAAAACCGAGGCAGAAACAGGTACGCACTTCTCCTCACAGAAAGTATAAAACACTCGGCTCCCAAGCCTACCGCGAGACTCACTGCAAAAGGAGAGAAGGTGCTTCTCCATCGGCATCCTCTTTTATCTCCAGAAGCCAGCGCTTGGGACTACTGTGCCCTCTAGGCATCGAATCCAGCGAGAGAGGCGTTGAGAATGGGGATGGGAGCAGAACAGGGGCGAGGTGAGCAGCCAAGTGCAGGGATCTTTCTTGGCAGCAGTCCTGCTCTGGTGACCTGTGTAAAAGTCAGTTCTTTGCCGGCCTAGGAGAGAGGCAAGGAGACTTCAGCAGAGAATTACCAAGGGGATTGATTCTCTTTATTTAGCCATGCATATTGCACCTGCATAAAACAGTTCTCCATGCCTGCCCTAGCATCTTCTCAGGCATGTAGGACATCAAAAACCATCTTCACAAATCACAGACAGACTCCTGCCCTATCAGCTACTCAGCCACCAGTAACGTCGCAAGCACCTGAAAAACCAACGGGCCAGTTCCTGCCACGAATGACATCACCGACACCTAAGCAGGCCATGCGTCTTTTCCTATCTATCTGCTACTCAGTCGCAAGTGCTATCACCAGCATCTGCACAAGTCAATGAAAAACTCCTGCCCTATCAGCTCCTCAGCAGCAGGTGACACCACAAGTACCTGCAGCAGAAGCCAGCTTCCTGCTCCTTCCCCATCAGCTGCTCAGCCACCAGGGTCTTCACAAGGACCTGCACAGCAGGAGCATGCTCAGTTTCCACATGCCATCTTTTCCACCTCCATCTCTAGCTTGTTGTCCTGGTTTCAGCTGGGATAGAGTTAATTTTCGTCTTGGTAGCCGGTATGGGGCTGTGTTTTGGGTTTAGGATGAGAACAATGTCCATGATACACTGATGCTTTGGTTCTTGCTAAGTAGTGCTAAGCTGTCTCTAAATAGGTGCTAAGTGGTGCTCACACTGGTCAAGGACTTTGCAGCTTCCCCTGCTCTGCAGGGTGCACAAGAAGCTGGGAGGGGGCACAGCCAGGGGGAGGGCTGACCCAGACTGGCCCAAGGGCTATTCCATACCATATGACGGCACGCTCAGTATATAAGCTGGGGGAAGAAGAAGGAAGGGGGGACATTGGGCGTGATGGCGCTTGTCTTCCCAAGTAACCGTTATGCGTGAGGGAGCCCTGCTTTCCTGGAGGTGGCTGAACACCTGCCTGCCGATGGGAAGTAGTGAATGAATTCCTTGGTTTGCTTTGTTTGCGTGCACGGTTTTTGCTTTGCCTATTTAACTGTTCTAATTTATTTTACTTCAATTATTAAACTGTTCTTATCTCAACCCACGAGTTTTCTCCCTTTTACCCTTCTGATTCTCTCCCCCATCCCACTGGGGGGGAGTGAGCAAGCGGCTGCGTGGTGCTTAGTTGCTGGCTGGGGTTAAACCACGACACTTGTCTCCTGTCTCTCTGGCCTCTTCTCTCTGCCAGGCACTTTTCTCCGTCACTCCAGGACCTCCCAATGCCTTTTACTGTTATTCTGCTTCTGGGGCAGATGTTACCTTGAAAGCCACGGGACCTGCACCTGTTTCTCTTCTCCCTCTGCTTTGGGCTCTGGCTCTTTGATGCATTTTTTTACCTCATGGGCCCTTGTGCCCTGGCTCCCTCCTGCTGTTAAATCCTGATCCTGCAAGAGAAGTGGCCATCAGTCGGTGTCCCCTCTCTGCCATCTTACCTGCATCTCTCTGACCTGGACAGCTGCTGGGAGCTGTCACCATCAGCCCCGGCTCTGCCTGAAGGCTTCTCCTGGCACAGGCGCAGCTCTGGCTGTGCTTGGTGCGGGACATGCTTCCGGAGGGAGAACAGCAACCCTCACAGTTACTCCTGGGCAATGTCCTGCTGGGAAGAGCTCATTTGAAGGCAGCTCTCCCAGGCTGGCAGCAAGGCAGCTTGGCAGCAAGCCCCAAGGCTGGTCCAGGGGTGCTCCCTGTCCCCCAGCTCAACCACAGCTCCCACATCTGGCTCTCTTGTTACCAAAAGGGATTTGCTTGCATTTTCCTTTTCTTCCAGTTCGTGCTCAGGTAGTGAGAAAAAAGGCAGGCAGCAGAAGTACACGCTAGCCTAAATCCCTTTTTACCGGTAGCAATAAAGGTGCTCTCAGCTTGGAGCATGAGAAGGACGCTGTGTTACAACTCTTCAGTCCTTATATGCAGTCTTAAGACTATTCATGTACTCCTTTTTACAATTTGCTCAACCTATTGGCTTTGGCCACGATATCGTCTGCTACCATTCACTTTTGAGTATTTGTACAGGCGAACCCTCTGTGCAAGTGCGCTTAAGGCATATTTATGAGCTGAGTTTACACAATTTTGTTGCAGCTTTGCTTGTTTTCAGCCGGTTTGGTCTGGTTTCTTCTAGCAGCAAACCCACTTGCATAGGAGATGTCAAGCTCTGTCAAGTTCTCTTGTGCGCATCTTGGAAGCCATCTTCACACTGTAGCTTTTTCTTACGGAGCACTTTCCAGCAGGATTTTGGAAAGCCCTTTCCCAGCTGGGAGCTCCAGGTCAAGGGCACAGGGCAGAAACAGCCCCCTCCCCTGAGGGCCCCAGCCCCCAAACTACTAAACCTGCCAAACTGCCTCTCCCTCTAACTGCATTATCTTCAGTTTGGAGAAAAGAAACTGTATGCTTCCAGATTCAGTCGTCTGACTAAGACTGTTAGAAGGTGATTGGGGCTTCAGCTCCAGAGCAAAAGAATTTCCAGTACAGAATCTCAGCCATTGCCTCCAGGATCATCTTGTCAGTGACCCACAAACACTGTGTTGTAAAAGCCAATGGCTAATAAAAAGGATCCTCTCCTCCTCCCAAATCTGTGTTTATCTCCTACCCTCAGGCTACCACAGTAATTATCATACTATTATTCTCTAATTACCACCGACCTGAAAACCCTCCAAAGCATGGATGAGAACCATCACTAACCACGCACCCACCTCTTAGTCCTCTTGCAGCAAGGCCTCTGTGACCGAGCACTTCTGCATGGATATCTCTGTCTGACAGGAGACGGTCGGCCTGAAAAAACAATGAAAGTCTTATGTTCTCTTGGCTCTAGTGAAAGCAAAGAATTTATGATGCTGATATAAACAAGTTCCAAGAGAAAGCAGGATTGTGGAAGGGGAGGAAAATGTGATCGGTCTCACCCACTTTTAATCTCAGCGGAAGTTTCAAGGGTGCTTTTTTTGTAATCCCTACACAACACAAGTGAAGAAGCCCACACCTGCTTTTTAAGGAGAACTGAAAAACACAAGACTATCAAGTCTCTGTAATTGCTCTTCTTTCCAGGATACATGGCTCATTTTTTACATATCCCAGTGGAGAGCTTTAACTTAACATCACTAAGTTCTGATATGGAAAAGCAAAGCGTCCTCTGTAAATTTCTGAAAAGAACAGTAGACTGTTCATATGAAGTGTAAATGCCATGTTTCCACACTCAAAGGTTATAATGCTTTTGAGTATCTTTGCTGTCTTCATCTTCTTTGCCAAGACTTTCCTCCGATAACACTATAGCTACCGTACCTCAACAGAACATGGAACTGTTCCAATACTCTTGCAGATTCTGTGAAATCCAAAATGCCCTACATGGATGCCTGCAGGTTTTGCTATTACCATCGTGCTTAAGACACAGTCGGTCCTACCAAACCTACAACCTGCAAAACCTGAAGACCACTTTATGCAAGACAAATTCCAGAATTTACAATCAGCACGGAGGAACATACGTATCAACCTTGTTCTGTCCTTGCCAAAACTGCTGGCTGACCTGTCATCAGCCTCGGTGGCTGACAGCAGGCAAGACTCTCCCATCTGCCTTAGCTCGGGTGCAGCTCCTGGGAAAACAGCTATTTCAGAAGGGCAGGTCTTGGTGTGTTGGCAAAGTGCTTCAAGGAAATGCTTTTAATCCTCTGGAATGGTAAAACTAAGCATGGTAATCTCACTCCAAGTCCTAGCTCTGCCACAGATTACAGGAGCAATAACGGGCAAGTCACCGGTTTGAACTTCCCCACTGAGAAAACACTGTCAAATGCATACAGTTTATGCTACCACCTTCGGTAGTTCTTTTCATGAAAGATGGTAAAAATGCAAAAAAAACAGAGTATCATAGCAGGTTCTCATAATCATACCCCCTCACATTAATAGCTGGACACCAGGAAAGGCATGTACATGCTCTGTTGACCTACCTGCTCACTAAAATTAAATAAATTTTATTCCTTTGAAAGCACGACCTTTCTTTTTTCTCTTTTTTCCTTTTTTTTTTTTTTTTTTTTTTTCACGAAAAGACTGGCACTGCTTTCTGAATTCAAGATGAGTTACATGGAGTCTACAGACAGCTCACGACGGATCTGAACTCCCAAGTCAAGGTCACAACCAAGATGGATCATGGCGTTGATCAACTGCATACAGGCCACCTGAAAAAAAAACACAGACACACATCAAAGAGAAAACTTGTGATCATGGACTGGAAGTCAGTGGTTTGGGACTTCTAAGGAGAAGTAAAAGTCTCCAGCACCTGCTCACAGCTGCAATGAGAGAGGATCAGCAGCCACCTCAAAAGCCAGGACAGGGGTGCGCATGTGCAGACCAATTACAAAATGAAGAGAAGAGCCAGAGGCAGAAGAGAGACTCCACAGAGAGGCCAGAACCAGTCAAAAGCTCAAGAGCAGCAAAGGGCAGGATTTCTATCACCACGTACACGCCTTTGGGTTGAGGCAGGACACAGAGGGTACACAGAGCCTTCACTGCATCTGTCATCAGGAGAGAGACTTTGATATCAACAGCTCTTGCCAGGAGCAGCGCTCCCTCTTTTGTACCCAGGAGTGTTTGATTCCACACTAAGGAGAAAAGAAACTTGGAATCAATGTCTGAGACTAAGCCAGCTCTAAAGGAGACTGAGATGGGAATGCCTCGTGATTAACCATGCTCTGAGGAATAACCATGAGAAAACACTTGTTCCAAAACCTTGTCCAAACACCTATGTTGCCCTTGCTTCTGACAGGGGACAGAGGAGTGACAAGAAAGGGAGTGATGCACCTCAAACCATGCTGCCAGCAAGAGACAGGCTTGCAGGTAAACTGAAGAAGCCACAAGGAACGTGTGGACTTGGGAGGAAACAGAGACGCCCCGAGCACCTTCAAACCCTTACGGCAAGCAAAGCATCGCTCTGTCTAAAAGACCCATTCTTCTCTTCCTGCCGTTTACATTTAACAATATGAGGTATTTAAATCCCATATGGAAAGGATTACTGTACTCTTCTGCCTAGAAGAGGGCTAGCACTTCATTGTGTGTTCCAAGAAATCCATCTTATGTTCTGCTTCCAAGAAGCTGTGATTTGGGCCAGTTTATGGCTTCGAGTAAAAAGACTAAAGCCAAGGAACTTCCCTAAAAGCTTTACCTTGAACTAGCACAGCTACAAGTCCTTAGATGTCACAGATGCCCAAATCACTCAAACCATCTTTTTTTTAAACCACAGGCTAACTTTGATAATAATGACGGATGTGTAACAATTCCTCTGTCAAGAGAAGAAGCTGGCACTTGTCCTTCTCCTGGTATTCTTGCAAGGAGTTTCTGTGTAACAGAAAGGTCTTCCTCGAGTATTATGAGCATCCTGAATTAGAAAGGAAGTCCTACGCTTTTGTGAATGCCTTCTCTTTGCTTTGTAGGAAGAGATGTTGCTGCACTACGCCTGTCTGTCTCAACAGTGGCTCTGCATTTCAGAAACCGAACCCGGAAAATCCTTAACTAATGATGCACTGAACCCCAAATCCCACCCTGGGGACAAAATAAAAAACAAAAGAAAAAAAAAAAGCATATACTTCTGGAAAAGTCAAAGTGAAATCACCTGCCTACCTGTGATGATATCCAGCATGAGCAGCTACTGAAAGCACCCAAAAGCTGTGACCCATAACATCAGAGCTGCATTTAAAGACAAAGCCCCAGACAAACCCCCACCTCTAGCCAATAACCCAGACCCCTCTCCAACTCCAAGTCCCTGGCAGCCAGGCCTTATTCTCCTTCATGAACTGGTAGTATTAGTCACCTCTGCTGGAAGCAGCAAGCCCCCTGAACGAGATATACAGGGCATTTTGAAAATAGGCTCTGCCAGATCTCCAGCACATGGCCCTGCAGGGGATCCTGGGACAAAGACATTAACTAGAGAGCTGCTTGCGTCGCCTTTTCTCATCCTTTAGGCACTAGGAGCCAGAAGCAGTCCCCAGATTGCTCCGCTGGACCTGGCTGTTGATGCAGACGCTGGGGCCAGCGCTAGCTGTTTGTGTCAAGTTTAGAAAGGATGTGTTCAACGGCATTGCCAGCATGCTGGGACAGCTGGAACGTGCCAGAACTCCCCACTGCCCTTCTGCCATGTTACCTATATTCCTGTGAGTCAAGGGCACGCTCACAGCGTACCAATGACTCAGCTGGGATGTATTTTTACTTAACAGGCAGTTAGGTCCCGTGACCCCAACCTCAGTAGGCCAGAGGCTTTATTTCACTTTCGGAACAAAGCTGCTGCGTATTTACAGGACGTGCTGACACAGCAGTAACAGCTCAGAGTTTTGATAGACAGACAGCCTGCATGCCAGCACAGGAGGAGGAGGGCTCCAGATGATCCGCCTTTTCTCATAGAAACAACAGCTGACGTAGTTCAGACCCCAAATGCTCGCCCGCGAGCACTGCCCAGGCAGCCGCGCCCCACCTCTCTGCAGGAAGCCGGATCTACTGTTCTGCAGACTGGGCCTGTCTTAAGAGCTGTGGGCTGATCATTTCCTACTCCGGGTGCAATACAGCAAACGAAGGCAAGGCAGAGGACGCTCTTGGAGCAGTGTCCACTCACACACAGAACACTAAGAGCAGGATTCATCTACACAGAGGTCCTGTCTACAATATGGCTGTCAACACCAAGTCCCTTTGCCTCGGAATTCCCGTACAGTCCGGGCAATCAGGGGGTTCAAGGCTGGCTTGACACGTCCTAGAGGAAAGGCTTTTATTAGGTAAGATCAGTCACGCCCTAAACCACGACAAACAAACTTCCGTAGACTACAGTGGGAGCCCAGACCCCTCGTGCAGGTGCAGACACCTATTCACAGCTGCAATGGTTTCTACCATGAACGTCAGCAAGGAAGCCCGTGCCTGACACTGTACTTGATTGATAGAGAACAGCAGGAGACTGTGGTCCTAAGGGTATATGTTCTCTCGCTGATGCTGAGCAGAAAGCTGACGCGTTATGCGCTCTCACAGGATGCAGGAGACAGATCACAACCCACATGACAGCAATAACGAATGCCTACCTGGCATTCCTAAGAGGAGGGCATCATCCCGGTGTCTGCAGAGGAAGGCGAACACTTGTGCCAGCAGGTATATTTAGACCCTGGAGCACAGAGGAGTCCCACGGAAACCTGCAGGCTGAATTAGCAAGACAAAGGCAGTTACTGACTGTATCAGGGGAAGCCACACAATAGGTTAAGCTCTTTTTCCAGCACGACGTCCTGCAATTTTTGACTAGGTACTGCTCCAGTCACCTCTTGGGTTCTTGCTGGATGAAATGGGCAGCGTGGTAAGGACAGAATTGGAAGGACATCACTTGAATAAACTTTAAATCGATCAAATTTGTATTTGTCATTGCTAGTAAAACAGGGACAAGAGCCTAGAAGACAGCATGCAAGGTCATGAGAGGACCCAGCTACTTGTTTGGTAAAATACAGCCCCGAGGGACTAATACTCAAGAACTCATCTGGACCTAACAGATGAATGACATTCTTTCTCAGCCAGGTCAGAAGAGAATCACATCCCAATCCTGAGAGGCTGAAAGAAGAAGATGTACTCTATGCCAATCTGCCAAGGCTGACAGAGGATTTACCAAAGCCATGGAGAATGGCACGTGGGGCTGAGAGCAGGAGCACCCTTCTCTGTCGAGAGCTTAGAGTTGCATGTCCATGGCCACGCATACCAGGCGCCACAAGTGCCCTTGTCAGCGTTGGCCCAGAACAGCGCTATAACTCATAGACAGCAAGGACATGGAGCCTGCCAGCGGGGGCTGCTGTGGCCGACAGAGCCAGCGTGGGCCGTGCTGCATCCGCGTTTCACTGCGCTTTGTGCAGGAAGGTTGACACTGCGTGGGTACGCTTGGCCTATTTGCCTTGCACATCACTGCTTGCCCGCTGCCGCTGTAACCAGATTGGGTCAACACCCAAACATGTGCATGCTGCCTGTAGGAGCTATCATCTCTGGTGTATATCTTTTGGGAAGGAGCTGGCGGCAAACGGCTGCAGAGAGCAGGGTGGCAGTGAACTCCCCAAAGAGGCTGTGATGCCCCACTTGGGCTGTTCCTGCTAGCTGGTAGCAGGCAGCGCTCGGAGCCCGGTGCTGCTGCCTGCCACGGGGCCTGCACACCCTCATCCCGCAAGCAGAGCACTCAGCGGGGGGCTGTCGGGGGTGTCCGATCCCAGCTTCTGCCTCCCCTCCTGCTTGGAACCCCCATGTTGCCCCCCTCCCCCGACAGGCCACCATGCCCAGCACCCGGAACCAGCGACTCTGTGACATCAGCCCCGGGGACAAGGCCACCACGGGCAATGTGACTACTGCGGGCACTACGTTGGCTGCTGCACTGGTGGCAGCGATGAATTTGCTCCCCCTCCTCGTCCTGCTGGCCGTGTGCTGGCCTGTGCACGGCACATGGGACAGCTGTGGGTAAGTGGCCTGAGGCTCTGGGAGAGAGCTGGGGCAACCATTATGGGCTTCACTGGAGGGTGCCCGCTTGTCCCCCGTGGCCACGCCACAGCTTCCCGAACCCCATGTGGGAGCCTCAGTTCCCTGCCAGCACCCAGGCTGCCGGCACAACTCATCTACGGGGCTCAAGCAGAAACAGGGGCGGATGGACGCACACCCCACAGGGTTCCCTGGCCCTGCTGTCCATGCGGTGCCTTGTGGGGAGGGAAGACGGCTGACCTTCAGCCTCAACAGCAGCGAGCGGTCAAGCAGAACAGTAATGAGTTTCTGGTTGCAGAGGGACCTGCGGGCTCCGGCCCATGGCTGCTCACTATGGCACATGGCGCGTCGTGGGGGGCAGAGATGCCCAGCCAGGGGCCTGGCCCTGGATCGTCAGCATCCAGGGGCCCTGGGAATTAGGCACAGGGCACATCTGCGGAGGCTCCCTCATCAGCCCACAGTGGGTCCTCACAGCAGCCCACTGCTTCATCAAGGCCAGGTAAGGAGGACCAGGGAACAAGCATATCCCCACAACACTAGCAGCTGCCCTGGATGCAGCACCACGCGCTACTCCCATCGCGTTTCCTTGCAGCACGCCCAGTGCCTGGGCACTCCAGAGCCCAGCTGAGAGACTGCTCAGAAGGCTGGGCTCGTGCCACTGCTTCCTAGCAGCCTCCAGCCCGACATCCCTTGCACCTAAGGCATGCGAGGGCAGTCGCACCCTCTGTAGCGCTGCTGCCCTCTCTCCCCTGTGAAGGAGAAGGCAGGGAGCTGCTGGGCTGCTGCAGCACACGGCTCCGCTCCCTCTGACCCCTCTCTCCATCTGCCTTCCAGGCACATCACCATGTGGCGCGTGGTGGTTGGGGCCACCCAGCTGACTCAGCTGGGCCCTGAGGTCCAAGTGCGCCATATTAAGCGGCTCCTGGTTCACGAACACTACAGTAATATCTTGGAGAGGAACGACATTGCCTTGCTGGAATTGGACCAGCCTGTCCAGTGCAGCTACTACATACAGCTTGCCTGTGTGCCCGACGCCTCGCTGAGAGTGTCAGAGCTGACAACCTGCTACGTCAGTGGCTGGGGTTCCACGACCGCGAGATGTGAGTTCCCAAAAAGTGCTCGTGTCCTGAGTGCAAGCTTGGCACACTGGGGAGACGGGCTGGGCTTCCTGAGAGCAGAGGCGAAAGCCAGAGTCAGGCTGCGGGGACGTCTGCCTACAGAGAGATGGGCCTGAGCCATTCCCCAAAGCAGGGCAGAAGGGAAACACCGGTACAATGCCTCTCAAGACGCAAAGCCAAGCCCCACGGAAGGGGTTCACCCAGACAGGCGAGGAGAACTGGCAATGAGCTGCTGGGTGTTAATTCCTTTCTGTGCTCACAGCTGGAGGAGCAACGGATGTCCTGCAGGAGGCCAAGGTCCGCCTCATTGATGTCAACCTCTGTAACAGCAGCCGGTGGTACAGAGGGGCCATCCACAGCTACAACTTGTGTGCTGGCTATCCGCAGGGTGGCATCGACACCTGCCAGGTAGGGGCGTGCTACAAGTCAACCCCCGGCAGCACAGGCAGCCCTGACACAACTGCCCAAACGCACCCCAGCACAGGCTTTGCCTGGCAAGTCACCCTGCCACCGCTGGGTCCCCACCGCTGTTGGGGCTCACCTCCCCTTCCTCCAAAAGCCCATCTAGTGCTCTTGGCAGCCCAGAGCTCCAGATCCCAACCCTGGAACCTCCGTCTTCCACCCATCCAGGATCACTGTGCAGAGATGAGAGAGCCCTGCCTTACAGGCCCACAGCCCCCTCCCAGACAAGGTGCTGGAGGCTCCAGCACCTGAGCAGAGCCGTTCTGTGCAGTGAACACAGCTCTGGCAGCTGCTGTGAGAGAGAAGGAGCCAGCCATAGTGCCGACAGTGGCCACCCAACAACACCTTAACGCTCTCTCCCCTGCTGCAGGGTGACAGCGGTGGTCCTCTTGTGTGCAAAGAGAACAACGCCGACTACTTCTGGCTTGTTGGAGTGACCAGCTGGGGGAAAGGCTGTGCGAGAGCAAAACAGCCCGGGGTCTACACCTCCACTCAGCACTTCTACGACTGGATCCTGGTACAGATGGGACTGCACCCAGCACTAAGGGCTGTGCCAACATCACGGGCATGGAGTCATTTTCTCACCGCCTCAACCCCCGTTCAGAGGCCAAGGCCAATGCCAACACAATCGGGCAGGTTTAGCTCCTGCCCACTTCCACTCCAGAAGCTGCTGAAATTCTTTACTCGCGTGCAGGAGCTCCTCCAGGTCCTATGGGGAAAAAAGGCTTGAGCAGCAGGAGGAACAGGATCCAGCACAGCCTGCAGTGTACCACAGCCAGTTCCTTCCGGGGCAATGCCAATCCAAAGGCAGCCTCAGTGTCAAAGGCCTGCTCTGTCCTGCCCACGCTCCACTGAGTCCTCACAAATGCTCAAGTTGACTTAGTTCTTGAAATAAAGTTTCAATTTTCACACCTAACCATGCTTCAGTCCACTTCAGTCTCCTGTGCAAGGCAAGGACTTCCATGCCCGGCACCTGCAAAATGAGGCTGCAGGCAGACAGGAGGGCACAAAGGGAAAGAGTCACTCAACGGGGCTGAAACTGTGCCCGGTCAGAGAGGAGGGTGAGGGTGCTGTGGAAGAAAGGAACACAGGTCACAGGGGGCTCGAGGTCTTGGGGACATCAGCTGGCAACACAAAGAGCCTTAGGCCATCTACTGGTGGGATCCCTGTGTGTGTGTGTGTGTACAATGCACTGGTGGACTCGGAACTGGACTCTCTCATGACCCAGGAGACACGGATCTAGAAAGACACAAGGTTTGCACCAACGACTTGCTAAGGAGCTTGACATCCAGCCACAGACATTACCTGGACTTCATTTCCATACTGTTATTTCAGGAATCTAGGAACATGCTGTGCTTATGAATCTGGGGAGTGAAGATGGCTTTATGTTTCACTAGCAAATATCCAATCCTGATCATCTGCAAAGGCAGAAAAGGCCGGGGCTGTGGTCATGTTTACGTAAGTGGTGGTTACGTACACATGGGTGCTGGTAAAGGCATTGCTCTCTCTATGCGAATCTGCTTTGCCGTTCACATTAACTGTGTAAGCCTGCGTGCGTGTTTGTGTACCTGGCTCTTTGGAATGCAGCATTAAGTCTCTTGAACACACACACGGCAACAGCAGCAGCCACATCCATCAGGCTGGGATAGGACAAGCCTCCTGGGCGCGAGAGCCCACCTGATTCAGCTCCAGCGGACCTGAAAGGAGAAATCCCCCGTCTGCACAAGTCTACTGGATCTGGCTGCTCTGGGAAGTACAAGGCCCGGTACTTCACACCAGGTTAGTGCTGCCTCCTCTCCTCTGCACGGGCAGCTTTGTGAAGTCCCCTATGGTTTGCCTGTCCAAAGCTCCAAGAGAAGAAACTGAGCTACACCTGGGGGTTTCTGCTGCAGGAACCTTTCACAGTGATCCAACCCCAGACCAGCCCTGCCATGGGCTGACCCCGCTGACACCTCACTTGTCCCCAGTGCTCTTTGGCCTGGAGTCAGACCCAGCCGAGAACTATGATCTGCTGCAGAGCGGCGCAGGGCTGGAGCGTCTGCAAGTCCTGAAGGAGATCAAAGTGCAGAAAGTGCTTTTTGAACAGCGCATGGAGTCTGGGGACAGCCAGGTCAGGAAGGGCAGGGATCCCGCCCTGCTGCCTACCAAACTGTACTCCTAAGCCCTCCTGCTGCCACTGCTCCTGGCCTCTTGCTGCTCCATCCCCTTCCGTTGCTCCGTGCTGGAACCCCATCCCAAACCCACCAGACCCCCCCGCCCCCAACTACCCAAGCTCAGCCTTAGAGCTACCCTGCAGCTTTGGCTCAGTGACACCGCTGACTGATGGAGCACTGGGGCAGCAAACTGTGCGTTGGGGAGATTGCCAGCCCTGCTAGGAGGGCAGCTCAGGGGACCCTGTGCTCTCTGCTGGACGTTCAAGCTGAGGCCTCTTGACAGAAACCCGGACTGGCTCAGGGAGGGACCATGAGACAGCATCATCTCCAGAGCCAGAACAGCTCCTTTCAAACCATCATCAAGGTGAAGCAAAGGGCATGCCCCAGTCTCCAGAGATCCCAGCGCAGCTGGAGGCATGCTCTGCACCCCTGGGTGGGAACAGAGCTGGCAGCTGCAGCACCAGCACTTGCCAGGGGCCAAGAGCACAGCAAGAGGAGGATGGGATGGATGGTCCTGGCAGCTTCAGAGGCAGGACCTTGCATGGCTAGTGCAGAGGGGACATGCCTAGGCAGAAGCAGCTCAGGGTATGCATGCTCAAGCACCTCCAAGTCCTTCATGACTCCAGGAGGTGGAGATGTGGCTGGTGGTTGGCAGGCCTGGTCCTCTTGTGAGGTCTGTGGGTGCTGGGGCTGATCAACCAGGTGGGCTGCAACCACATGCCAGCCCCATGACTGAAAGGCTCGCTCTCCTCTTGCTCGTGAGCTAGTCCAGCTTCGAGTTCACTAGCCAACTGCACACGCCCACAGCGCTCCCACCAGCAGCTGGCCCCAGACACTCGCTGTTTCCAACTGCTGGGGCCCTGTGACCTGTGTTCCCTTCTGCCGCTGCTAGCAGCCAGGCCTCTGGACCCACCCCCGTCACACTGGGGACACAGAGTGGGGCCACACAGAAAAGGATTTGGAATCGCTCTCAAAAAGAAGGTAGGACGGACTGTGGTGATCAGGTGCAGGGCTCAGGCAAACAAGCAAACCAACCAGCACTTTGCTTATGTGTGACTGGCTCCTTGATCCCCCCTTCTCCCCACTTTCCATGCTTATACATCTCCCTCCTCTTCCTTCACTCCTCCCTTTCTCCCCCCTTGTCTCCTCCCAAACAAGGCACTCACCCCCGGTTATTTTCCCCCTGGCTCCCAGGTTTGCCCCATCTGTGAACAGAGTTGGGGTTTCAGGTGCCGTTAGCTAGGTCACCTTGGACTTCCATGGCATCACTGATGCGGTTTCCTGGGTACTGCTATCCCTGACAGATTCCTCTCCCCAAAATGACCCCAGCTCTTCCTTCAATTATCTGCAAAGTGTGGCCACCTCTCGCATCATTCCCCCTCAACCACCTGCAAAATCTGGTGCTGGAACAGCAGAGTATCCACAGAAGACAAGTTGTCTTATCTCAGGCCTTCTTCTGTCTGCTCTAAGCAGATATGGGGCACCACCTTCAGGTCCATTCTCAAAAACCAAAGCAGCCTTGAGTCCAGTTTGCTTGGGGCCCAGTTCTGGTGCCTGTGAAGCCATGCGACGCCTCAAGGGCCCTGAGAATAGCAGCTATTCCACTTTCAGACAGAGCCTGCCCTGTCATCCCAGGGACCAGGCTGCACACCCAGCTCTGGGCCTTAGGTCTAACCCCACAAGCCAGGATGGCAGCACCAAGCTCCCGCACCTTTCACGAGCTCTGAGGCTGCCCCCCTTCAAGCCACTGCTCTCCACCCTGCTCAGCAAATGCAACGCACGTGGCTGCCTCCTGCTTTTCTCCCATGACTGCCCTGCGCTCCAGCATGTGAGCAAGGCTCCACCATACAGCTGTAGAAGGCAGACTGATGAGGTGAGGTTGATACAGGATGCACCAAAGCCATGGAGAACGGCATGTGGGGCTGAGGGGTTCAGAATCAGAGTCACTTAGGTTGGAAAAGACCTTTAAGATCATTGAGTCCAACCACAAACCAAAAACTACCAAGTCCACCACTAAACCATGTCCCTAAGTGCCACATCTACACATTGCTTAAATACCTCCAGGGATGGGGACTCAACCACTTCCCCGGGCAGCCTGTTCCAATGCTTGACAACCCTTTCGGTGAAGAAATTTTTCCTAATATCCAACCTAAAGCTCCCCTGGTGCAATTTGAGCCCATTTCCTCTTGTCCTATCACTTGCTACTTGGGAAAGGAGACCGACCCCCACCTCACTACAGCCTCCTTTCAGGTAGTTATGGAGAGCGATAAGGTCTCCCCTCAGCCTCCTTTTCTCGAGGCTGAACAACCCCAGCTCCCTCAGCCGCTCCTCACAGGACTTGTGCTCCAGACCCTTCACCAGCCTCGTTGCCCTTCTTTGGACACGCTCCAGCACCTCAATGTCCTTCTTGTAGTGAGGGGCCCAAAACTGAACACAGGATTCAAAGTGCGGCCTCACCAGTGCTGAGTACGGGGGGCGGTCACTGCCCTAGTCCTGCTGGCCACTCTAATTCTGATACAAGCCAGGATGCCACTGGCCTTCTTGGCCACCTGGGCACACTGCCGGCTCATCTTCAGCCAGCTGTCGACCAACACCCCCAGGTCTTTTTCCGCCGGGCAGCTCTCCAACCACTCCTCCCCCAGCCTGTAGCGTTGCATGGGGTTGTTATGACCCAACTGCAGGACCCCGCACTAAGCCTTGTTACATCTTATACAGTTGTCAAGGAGAAAGTGCAAGAGAAGGATTAGCACCAACAAAAGGATATGGATGAGGAGAAGTTGGATGGAAAGGTGTAGGAGAAGGAGGAGGAGAAAGAGCAACACAAGAAGGAAGAAGAGGATAAGGAGGAGGAAAAAAATAGGACGAGGATGAAAAGGAACAGGACAAGGAGGAGAAAGATGAGAAATGAGCAAGAGGAAGAAGAAGAGGAGGAGGTGGACGAAGAACAGGAGAAGAAATAGGAAAAGGAACAGGAATAAGATGAGGAAGAGGAGGAGAAGAAGAAGGAAAAAAGGAGGAGAAAGAACAGATGATGAAGGGGAAGAAAAAGAAGAGAAGGAGGAGGAATAAGAGGACAAAAATTAAGAAGAATACGAGGACAAGGCGAAGGAAGAATAGGAGGAAGAACAGGATTTGGAGGAGGAGGAAGAAAAAGAGGAATATGAGGTAGGAGAAGATGAAGAGAAGGAGGAGGAGTAATATGTTGAAGAACAGGAGGAGGAGAAGGAGAAGGAGAAGGAAGAGGAGAGGAGAAGGTGGAAGAAGAACAGAAGGAACAGGAGGATGAGGATAAAGAACAGGAGGGTAAACAGAGTAACAGAACAACAGGAAGAGGAGGAAGAACACCAGAAGGAAATAGGAGGAGGAAGAGTTGGAGGAGGAGGAGGAGAAGGAGGGGTATAAGGAGAAGGACTATGAAGAACAAGAAGAACAGGAGGAGGATGAACATGCAGAGGATAAACATGCAGAGGTGTATGAGGAGGAGAAAGTGAAGGAGACCGAGGAAGAAGAGGTGGAGAAGAACTGGATGAAGACAAAAAGGAGGAGAAAGAAAAAGAACAGGAGGAGGAGGGAGAACTGTGGGAAGAACAGGATGAAGAACATGAGAAAGAACCAGAAAAGGAAGAACAAGAGCAGGAAGAGGAGGAGTCCGAGGAGGAACATAAAAAGGAAAAGAAGGAAGGAGAAAGGGAGGAGGTGAAAGAACAGGAGGTAGAGGGGGAAGAAATGGAGGAAGAGAATGAACAGGAGGAGGAGAAACAGGAGGAGGAAGAAGAGCAGGAGGAGGAAGAAGGGGAAGAGAATCAGGAGAAGAATGGGGGGATGAGGAGAAGAAGATGAAGAGAAGGAAGAACAGGATGAGGAAGAGGAGGAGGAAGAACACGAGAAAGAGTAAGGGAGATGAGGAAGAGGAGGAAGAACAGGATAAGGAGGAGGGGGAGAATAAAGAAAAGGATGAGGATGATGAAAAAATGAAGGAGAAAGAAAAGGAGGAGGGAGGAGAAGAAACGAGAAGAGGAGGAGGAAGAGGAAGAACAGGAGGAGGAAGAAAAGAAAGGAAAAGAATAGGAGGCAGAGGAAGAACAGGAGGAGGGGGAAGAAGAGCAGGAGGAGGAAGAACAGCAGGAGGAGGAGGAGGAGGAGGAGGAGAAGGAAGAGAAAGAGGATGAGGAGGAAAGGAGGAAGAAAAGCAGGAGGAGGAGGAAGAACATGAAGAACAAGAGAAGGAGGAGGAGGTGGACAACGATGACGAAGAACAGAGGAGGAGCAGGAGGAGGAGGAAAGGAGGAAGAAGAACAGGGAAGAGGAAGAGGAGGAGGAGAAGGAGGGCGAGGAAGCACCTCCAAATTCACTCTAGAGTGTCAGCACATGAAAATCCTTGGCTGGAGCACTGCTACACCCATTTGCCCATGAGGAGTCACTAAATCCAAGCCTATTGGTGAAGCCATTACTCACAGGAGTCGTTCTGTGTCCTGGCCATCGCTCCTCTCGGGAACAGACGGGAAAGCTCTGGATGACAAAGGCTGTCAGGACGCGCTCCAGAAACAGAAGACCAGTGCAAGAAGATCCCCATCACCTAATCGCATAGAAATAACTCCAGCTCAATGAAATGATTATTGAAAATGAAACACACAGAACAGCATCCGCCATCAAAACTCTTTCACTGGTAGTTTGAGCTGCTGCAGAGCTGCAGGCTGAAGACCTTACCATCACTGTCACAGGACCCCAAAAGAAAGAATAACTGCCAAAGGGGAACTCTACCCATAGCCCATCTCTATCCAGCCTTTAAAAGCAGAATAGCTCAGCCTACAGCTCTGGAGGGATACACCAGACCACACTTATATCCTGTGTCTACCTACTCGATGATCTGTCCAGAAAGTCAAATCATAATTACCTTTGAAACAGGATGGAAATGGGAGGGGGAAGGGGTGGAGGTGGGGGGGAGAAAGCAAACAATTGCTGGAGAAAAGGGAAAGTGTAGGCATGCAATTAAAAAAGACAGGAGCCGAGTTATCCTGAAGGCCAGCTCAGCCCCACTCACTTTTGCTGGTGAAAAGCTGCGCAGCGTGGAGGAACAATCCTGACTTTGGTGCTGGGATGCACACAGGTGTCAGAGTTCAGCTCTGAAACAGCAGAAAAACCTTGACACGGCTCCTGTTCACTGTCCTCATACCTGTGTGCTTGCTGTGGCTTCCTCGTTTCCCTGGCGTCCTCCCAGACAACAGGGATGTGGCATCTGTCCAGTCCACGGGCCACGAGGAGAAACAGGTTTGACCACGAAGCGGGTAGCAAACAACTGCATCTGCAGAAGCAAAGGGGCAGCCGCGCCTCAGCTTCGGAGCTGCCCGGAGCTGCCCTGAGCCCCAGGAGCCCCTGGCGCCCCAGCATTTGCTTGGCCCTGAAGCCCTGCGGGTCCTGCCAGCGCTGGGGACCCGCGGGGACAGAAGGGAAGGACAGTGGTCAGCCCTGTGGGGAGTGGGACAGGGCTCCGTCCTTCCTTCTGGCCGCAGGAGGATGCCCTGGGCCCCGCCAGCACAGGCCGTCTCTCCTCCTCACCGCCCGGGGCAAGGCGAGGCCTGAGGGAGGCCCTGGGCGCTGGGCTCAGCACGGGCGCTGGGACCGGGGCAGAGCCCCGTCTCCTGCCAGCTGCCGGCCTGGCCCATGCCAGCGGCTCCCGTCACACAGCACAGACAGAGCCGCGTTTTGGGAAAGGCTTGCCGATCCGGGGCAAATCCAGGGAAGCTCCCTCCTGCCAGCTCCCCTCCCCTGCTGCCCTGGCCCCTGCCCTGCCCTCCCCTCCCTCCCTGCGCAGGCCCAGACCCCACCAGCGGACCGAGGGACGGCAGAGCTGTGCACACACACCCCCCTGCGCTGCTGAGAGAGCAGCTCCCGGCGCCATGGCCCTTCTGGAGGCCGTCTCTCCGCAGGCCCCGTGTCCCGGCGGGCTGAGGAGCCGCTGCGCTGCGGGGGCAGCGGGCGCAGGGCGGCTCTGGGAGGAGAGGCCCGGGCTGCCTGAGCCTGCCCGGCAACGGCCACGCCATTGGCCACGGCTGAGCCAATCAGCGGAGCCGGAGGCGGCCTGTCAGTCACAGCCGGGTGGGGCGGGGCCGGAGGGGGCCGAGGCCCAGGGGCCTGAGGAGAAAGGGGCGAGAGCCGGGCCGGGGGCAGCCGGGGCCCGGGGGGAGCAGGGCCAGGGCCGGGGGAGCTGCAGGAGCAGGAGCAGGAGCAGGAGCAGGAGCAGGTATCTGCCAGTGCGGATGGGCCTGGGGGGAGGGACCTGGAGGCCTCACCGCCCAGGGGCCCCGCCACGGCCCAGTCCCCAGCCCTGGGCCCGAGTGCTCAGCCCAGGGCCAGCCCCACCAGCAGGGTCAGGGCGGTCCCTGCTGCTGCCCCGAGGGTCGCCAGCCCCAGCCCTGACAGCGGGGGGTCGGTGTTTGATGTCCGCAGGCCAGGGGAAGGCAGAGCGGCCTCCTCTCTCCAGGCGGCTCCAGGCTTTGGAGCAGGCATGCTGTGGTGGGGACAGGCCAGGGGCCTTTGCTGTCCCCAGGCCTTCGTGTGAGTCTGGTGCTGATGGACAGCCCCGTCTCTGCTGACAGCCTTTGATAAATGGGGATTTCCAGACATGGAAGTTGTTTCTCCCTCCTGGTGGGAGCACGCAGCGGGGCTCTGTTGTCAGAGAAGCAAGCGGGGAATGTTGCTGGCTGGATGCAGCTCCCTTGGCAGATGGCTGTGCCCCTCTCTCGGCCCCGAGGTCCGATACCTGCCTTTCCCCCAGCCAAGCTGTGCTGCCGGCTCTTGGGAAATGGGAGTACAGAGGGCGGATGGTTTTACCACAGCCGGGAAGTTGCAGTCAACCTGTCAGGGATTTTTTCTTCCCGGTTCTTGCAGTAACACTTTTTTTTTTTTTTTTTTTTTAAGTAAATGTATTTTTTCCAAGGAAACTTCACCAAGGAAAGTGCAGTGTTTAGCTGTGATTGCTCTCTGTGTGGATTGTGTCTGTCCTCAGCTGGGCACACAGCAGCTTTCAGACGAGGAATGGGCCTATTCCAGGATGAAGTGAGCAGTGGGGATCCCAAGCCTGTTTTGTTCAAGGCAATCAGGTGAAAATGTGCGGTTAGAGCTCTCTGCGTTGCTGCCCCTTTTGGTTGCAGTGCTCCCCTCTAGTTCTCTGTAATACTTCTACTGCTCGGCTCCATCAGGTTTACATTTCTGTAAATTGATGCTACACTTTGCAACTGTTTCTGCTTGATTCTTCACAGATTTGAAAATTCCCTGTTCGGGTCTCTACTTTCATCTCCCCCCTGTGCTGCAGAACCATATTTAACTGCAGGGGCTGCAGAGTTTGTGTTTCCTCCCCGCGGTGAGGAAAATATGGACATGGAAAAAAAATAGTTAGCAATTTTGAAAAGACTCCTTTTTTTCTGTGTTCATTTTCACATTCAGTGTACCTGTTGTGAGTTCTTAAATACTCAGAGAGATACTCTGAGTCTTAGCAATCCCTTGTTTGCATGCCTGTGCTCAGGAGGTGCATCAGAAACTCTGTTTGGGCGTTGCTTCTGTTGGACAAGGAACCGTAGCCCTTTCTGAAAAACAGCTCCTGGGTGAGTTAGTTCCTCGGCCACAGCAGAAGGGTTTCTGTGTGCATCTGCCAGAACTCGGGAGCAAACCCTGCTGACAGAAGCCCTGGGAAGAAAGGGAAGACTGGAGAGAGCAGAACAGATCCTTAGAGTTGCGCTGCTTTACCCCAGCTGGCGTCACACCTCCTGGCACGGTGACTCTGGGTAAGGGTGCTCTCAGGGTGTTTTGTCACCTTCTCCAGTGCTCACCATCAGAGAGCCGACGGCGCTGGGGAAAGGGCAGGACCCCCTTCTTTGTGCACCCCAGGATCTTGTCACACTGCATAAGCTCCTGCGCAAGCAGAAGTGGCCGATAGTGGACTTGTTGAGGGAGGCTGGTGTGGGCACGAGGAAGATGCCGGGAGCAGACTTCATTCCAGTCACCAAAGGGGTCTGTAGGGAGCAGAACAGGAGTGAACGGCTGCCACTGCTGTACGTCCTTGCGTGCAGAGCCAGGGTGGTTCCAGTGGAGGAAAGGGTGGCGGTTCAGCAAGGGGCACTTTCTCTTGTCTTACCCTCAGAGGACGACTGCCACTGTCTGGAAAGCTGGAGGGGAAAGGGAGGGCAAGGATGCGAGAAGTGGGATGTCATCTGGAGCAGGTTGCGGGAGTGAGGGTACCCGTTGCCTCATGGTCTCCAAAGGGAGTCGCTGCTCAGCTCTGTGGCTGCCCAGATCCTGCTGCAGACACTGAACTGGCATCATGTTTCCCAGTGTCGATACTCGACCTTTCCCCCACCAGTCTTGGGCCTGTATTCCCATTGCGCTGCCTTCCAGCACATATCTGTGCAGCACTGCTCCCCCTGAGCCTCACTTCCCACAGGGACAGCGGTATGGAGCTGTGAGGAGGATGCTCAGGTCTACGAGGGTTTGGCAGTGCAGGTGTTAACTGATACCCTAGCCCAAGCCAAAATGAGCCGTCTCAAAACCCAGGGGGCTGGGAAGTTTGGCATGTTAACAGCCGAGAGGTCTGCTGAAGGCAGCAAAAGCCCGGTAAAGTTGTTAATGCTCAGACCTCAGCAGGTTTTCTTTGTGCTGTGCTTCCCTGCAGAAGAACAGCCAAGCTCATCCCACCTACTCTGGGGCAAGCCTTGATGTTTTTGTGACCCCACTGCCATGTTCTGCATTGGTTGCCAGACCAAAGTTCCCATGAGAGACAAGGCTCAGGAGGACGTGGTCATCTTGCTGATTTCCTTGCAACGGGGGAATTTTACAAGCAGTGGAGATCTGGCTGAGGGTCAGAACCAGTGTGTGGAGATGAGGAAAGGACGATGCAGAGAGAGCAGAAGAGGTGAGAGGAGCCCAGTGTGCTGGGAGAGCATCTCTGCATCCTCATTGATGGGAGATGCCAGAGTGGGTCCAGGATATGGTTCCCTGAAACCATCTAGCGGCCTACAGCAGCGTGGCCGGGAGGAGACTGCTGGGGAAGAGCTGGAGAAGCCAGGGGATGTGCAATACTGCCGTCAGCCCAGTGGCAGGAGGGAGGTTATTCAGTCCTTGGGGTTGGGCTCAAAATCTGCAGCCTGAGGTGTAATGTCCTGTACTGGGATTTGGTAGTCAGCACTGATTATCCAGCTGATCAAACCAGACCCTTTCTCCAGCTGTTGGTGGCAGCTGGAAAAGAGAGGTTCAGAAGACCTTGCTTTTTAAAACCTAAGCCAGAGCAGAAGCCTTGTCATGGTACCTGTGTTGCCTTTCACTGCAGTTTTCACACCTTTGAGAGAAGCGGCATTTGGCTGCCGGACTGTTGTACTGACTGTTTTGCAGATTAAACAGACTTTGTAAGCGTGGAAGAGCACTGGGCATGGACAAGCAAACGCTTCAGGCAGCTGCAGAGCAGAGCTGGGGGCAGTCTGTAGTGTTTGTGCCAGGATCAAAAGCTAAAGGATGTTTCCGTTCCAAGAGCCGAGTCTGCTGGGAGCTCCAGTCTCCAAACTTCCAAAGCCCGTGTGTTCAACAGTGATCAGCCCCGATGTTTCTTTCTGCTACTCTCCAACACAGTTTCTCTGGGCTTTTTCTTTGGTTGGTTTATATCTCTGGTAGGTGTCCAAGCTCCGTTCCATCAAGCCACTTGCAAACCTGCCACTTGCCAGCCTTCTGCTGGGGGCCAAGCCAGAGGGATGAAGCCTCGTGCTCGTGCCAAGCCCGAAGCAAAGTTAAAGCGATGAGAAGTTCCCCCAGTCAACCCTGAGCCAGAGTGCAGGTATCTAAGCTGCGGTGGGATGGAAAACAATTCATGGAAGAAGGTACGGTGCATGTGGCAGCTGGGATTAAGTGGTAGGCATGGTTTCGTGTCTGGAACAGTACTGTCCTTGCACGTTGACTAAGCCCCAGTTCAGAGCAGAAATTCTTGTTGCTCATCGTGGGTGCCAGAGTGCTGTTCCAGCTCTCTCCTCCCCGGTGTGTTAATTTAATCTTTTGTGTATATGCAGGGCCTTGATAATGCTCCTGTGTGGGCACCATGTATGTGGAGGGCAGGTTTTCTGCGTGTTTGTGACTGATCTTTCTTGTTTCTTTTAAACAGGGAAATCTTGATACGTACTCGCCAGGAACTAAAGAAATGCAAAGAAGTGAGGAAGAAAGAGGTGCCAGTCAAGGAGGGAGTGTAGGTTAGTTCTGGCTTTCAATTTTCTGGACTGTGTTCTAGCCAAAAGCCTTTTCTTAAACAATTGAAATGAGCTGAACTACTGGGTATTTTTAACCCCTACACAATTCTGTATTGCTACAAACTTTACCAGCCATAGTCCTGGACTCTGGGCCTGTACTGTAGTGAGGTCAAAGCAGGTTTTAAAAAAAAAAAAAAAAATTGTGCTTTTCTAAAATGCCGACAAGATTGGAAACAAGCGATGGCTGTGGGCCGGTGAGAATACACAGCCATGGGCAGTGTCAGTCAGAATGAGGAACAGTGATGTGGGTACAGCCGTAGCGTGACAGTTTTCATGGCGTTGAGCAGCACAGCAAGGACTGTCAGGCAGCAAGGCCGGCTGCAGGGGTGTGCGAACAGCTCCTCCCGAGAGTGGAGATGGGCACGGGAGAGACAGTGCTGTTGCTGTTGGTGTGTAGCAGGTGAGAGTCAGTGGAAGCTGCTCTCAGGACATGTAATTAGGAGCTGTTGTTGTGGTACTCAGTGGGAAATAAGATGAGGGAGGAGGCTAAGTCATGAAAGGCCACATTAACTGTATGTGTGAAGTGAGGGAAAGAATCATAGGATCATAGAATCATTAAGGTTGGAAAAGACCCTTACGATCATCGAGTCCAACCGTTAACCCAGCACTGCCAAGTCCACCCCTAAACCATGTCCTCAAGCACCACGTCTACCCGTCTTTTAAATCCCTCCAGAGATGGGGATTCAACCACTTCCCTGGGCAGCCTGTTCCAATGCCTGACTACCCTTTCGGTGAAGTTGTTTTTTCCTAATGTCCAGCCTAAACTTCCCGTGGCGCAGCTTGAGGCCGTTTCCTCTCATCCTATCACTTGGTACTTGGGAGAAGAGACCTGAAGAGAACTTCAGGGTGTTAAGGAGCCTGTCAGTTGTGATTAAGGCAGTGAGTGAGATGATCCTTGTAGGAGCTTTCTGAGTGGGTGAGAATGGGGCAAGGCTGCACGTAAGGACAGAAGAGGCTGTGGCAGTTGTTGAGCTGATCAGATCTCAAATAAGAGATGATGATTTGGGCAATATCTGGCGAAGTCCGTGTCTTGTACATGTTGCGGAGACTGCGTTAGGCCTGAGTGCTGGTGAAGAGAGGAGTGTGAAAGGAGTGTTGGAGTGCCAGGGAATGGGGATGGAAGTGATCACAGAGTCATTTCTGTTTTCCATGGGCTGCCCGTAGAGCCCGTGTAACTCGTCTTGCATTCCAGCAGAAGTGCCACCCTTTGGTGAAAAGAGAGGGAAAAAATAACAAAGGTAACCTGTGGCAGAGCTCGAACTTGGAGTGAGATTACCATGCTTAGTCTTACCATTCTAGAGTATTAAAAACATTTCCTTGAAAGACTTTCCCAAAATACCAAGGCATGACTTTCTGAAATAGCTGTTTTCCTAGGAGTGGCATCTGAGCTAAGGCAGATGAGAGAGTCTTGCCTGCTGTCAGTCGCCAAGGCTGATGACAGGTCACCCAGCAGTTTTGGCAAGGACAGAACAAGATAGATACATATGTTCCTCTGTGCTGCTTGTAGTTTCTGGAACGTGTCTTGCATAAGTTGGTCTTCAGGTTTTGCAGGTTGTAGGTTTGGCAGGATCTAGTGTGTCATTAACATGATGGTAATGACAAAACCTGGTGGGATGGGGTTGAGAATCAGAAGGGTAAAAGTGCGAAAGAAACACGTGGCTTGAGATAAAACCAGTTTAAGAATTGAAAAGAAATTTTTTTAAAAAAAATTGTAAGGAAAAGGAAAAAAAAACAACAGAGAGGAAAATGAAGCCCAAGAAAAACAAGCAATGCAAATGAAAACAATTGCTCACCACCGACGGACCGATGGCCAGCCGGTCCCTGAGCAGTGGCCCCCTGCCACCCTCCCCCCCAGTTTTATTGCTGAGCACGATGTCATCTGGTATGGAACAGCCCTTGGGTCAGCTGGGGTCAGCTGTCCCAGCTGTGTCCCCTCCCAACTCGCTGCGCACCTCCACCCTGCTCGCTGACGGGGCAGAAGAGGCCTTGACGCTGTGTCAGCACTGCGCAGCAGTAAGTAAAACATTGGTGCGTTATCAATGCTATTTTCAGCACAAACCCAAAACACAGCCCCATGCAAACTACTGTGAAGAAGTGTAACTGTCCTGGCCAAAGCCAGGACAGTAAGGCATTCTGGCTTTCATATAATTTTCAGGAGTGCTTGAACAGTTCAATGTTACGTTGAGGTACGGTAGTTATAATGTCATCAGAAGAGAGGGAAGAGAGAGAAGATGAAGATGGCAAAGATACTCCAAAGCATTATAACCTTTGAGAGAAGAAACATGTCATTTACAGTTTATATGAACAGTTTTCCTTCAATGTAGTGTTCTTTTAAAGATTTACAGATGATGTTTTCCTATTTCCGTATCAGAATTCAGTGATTGTACCGTAAAGCTCTACACTGAAATGTGAAAAAAAATGACCAATGTATCCTAGAAAGAAGTGTCATTACATAGACTGGATCATTTTGCTCTTGTGGTTTACAGTTCTCCTTGAAACACAGGCGTGTGGTTTTCACTTGTGCTGTGCAGTGATTTAAAAGAAAAAAAAAGCCCAACACAAAAACCCACCCCTGAAACTTCCTCTGAAATTAGAGGTGAGTGACACCTAGCACATTTTCTGCTTCTGCTCTCCTGCTTTCTCTTAAACTTGTTCCTATCACTATCATGCTCACTATTCTTGCTTACTGTAGAGCCAAGGCAATGTAAGATGATTGGGCCGGTGATCTCCTGTCAGGCAGAGGTGTCCATGTAGACGTGCTCAGTCGCTGTGGCAAAAGGCCTGATGGGTGGTTGCGTGGTGAGTGATGGTTCTCCCTTCTCAGCGGTGCCATCAGTCACAGCCTCAGGGTCTGCTGCCAGCCTGCCTTGCAATCAGCTCTTCCCAGCAGGACACTGCCCAGGAGTAACTGTGAGCGTTGCTGTTCTCCCTCCGGAAGCATGGCCCGCACCAAGCACAGCCAGAGCTGCGCCTGTGCCAGGAGGGGCTTTGAGCAGAGCTGGGGCTGATGGTGACAGCTCCCAGCAGCTGTCCAGGTCAGAGAGATGCAGGTAAGATGGCAGAGAGGGGACACCGACTGATGGTCACTTCTCTTGCAGGAAGAGGATTGACCAGCAGAAGGGAGGCAGGGCCCGTGAGGTCCAAAAGCACATCAGACAGGTGGGACAGTGAGGATGAGAGCAGAGGGAGAAGGAGATGCAGGTGACGTGGCTGGGACAATGCTTCCGAGGTGACATCTGCCACCTGAACACAGAGACAGACAGAGGTGTTGGGAGGTGGTGGAGTGGGTGAGGAAGGTGCCTGGGAGAGGGGAGGGCCCGGGGAGAGGGGAGATGGAGATGGAGGTGCAAAAGCCGAGGTGTCGGCAGTGCGGATGCTCCTGTGTGCTGCAGGTGTGTCATGGATGGGTGGTTAAGCCACTTAAAAAACCACCGTCAAAGATATTTGCAAATACTGATTTTAATAGAAATCTATAAAAGTGTGAGTTAATAGAGTGCAGTGGCAAGGTTCACTCTATTACTTATTAGACGAATGGAATAGATATATATATAAAGAGAAAGAAAGAGAAAGTTGAGTTTGAAGAAAATGCAAGGAGGAAAAGGAGGGTTCTATATGTTTAGCAACAGTTTAAGGTTTGTTTGCAGCAAGGAGAGAATCACAAATTTTAGCAATAACTAATCATGAATTAATCTGGCATCTACCAAGTGATTAAATGAGGTTTACTACAATATTTATATCACACACGCACAATAGGCCTAAGTACTCATTATCAGCACAGGTAAAGGTACCAATAAAAATTGCCCCGGGTTTAGCGAAATACTCACTTTAAATGACTGTCTCAATGGGCGAGGGTCAAACCTCAAGGAGCAAGGAGCGCCAGAGATCAGCTCCAGTTGGCTGCTCTGAGAGGCGTCCCCCTCAGAGGGAGATTCTGGTGCAGCCCGCTGCGGTCCAGGAGTGCTCCAAGGGTCTCAGCGTGGTACTGCTGTTTCTAGGGTCATGAGATGATTGACTTTAGGCATCAGTCAATTTCCCTTATACTTTCACAGCCTGTGCTGAAGATTCCTGCAGTTCTCAAAAATTCCCATGATGCCGGTACAGCTCCTCCTGAGTTACAGCCTAGATAAGCAAGGCCCCAAGGCTGCCAGATGGCAACTAGCACAGACGAGAAATACGTCCCAAGGTTGTCAGGGCTGCCTCCCTGGTACAGACAGTGCTGCTCCCACCTCAGCCATGGAAGAGTTTTGATACAGTCAAGGGACGCTTAACCGCCAAACTCGTTACACAAAGGCCAAGCTTTGCTGGGAGTTACTGAGACTGTGAAGCAGCTTCGCTTCCCATTCTCTGCCAGGTGCACAAGAAGCAAAGGAGGAGGGGAATGCATCACTGCAAGGCGCTTGTGATGTCATAGGTGGCTGAGGAGGTGATAGGGCAGGAGCAGGACCTGGCTTTTCCAGCTGCTTCTGGACCTGGCTTTTCCAGCTGCTTCTGATGTCACTGGTAGCTAAGTACCTGACTGGGTGTGCAGGGACACCTGGCTTATCGGGAGCTCGTCATGTCCTGGTGGCTCTGTAGCTCTTAGGGCAGGAGCAGGCCCCTGGCTTGTGCAGGTGCTTCTGACACCACTGGTGGCTGCGTAGGTGACAAGGTAGGAGCAGGCCCCTGGCTTGTGCAGCTGCTGGTGATGTCCCTTGTAGCTGAGCAGGTGTTAGGGCAGGAGCAGGCCCCTGCTTTGTGCTGCTGCTGGTGATGTCAAATTCCCAAGTAGCTGACAGGGCAGGAGAAAGCCCCTGGATTCTGCAGCTGCTTCTGTTGTCAGTGATGGCTGAGTAGCTGATAGGCCAGGAGCACGCAGCTGGCTTGTGCACTTGGTTCTCATGTCACTGGTGGCTCAGTTATGGCAGGAGCAGGTGCCCATCTTGTACAGGTGCTTGTGATGTCCCTGGTGGCTCTGTAGCTCTTAGGGCAGGAGCGTGCACCTGGCTCCTGCAGCTTCTTGTGATGTCACATGTGCCTGAGTACGTGACAGGGCAGAGGCGGGCACCTGGCTTCTTGTGTCAGGAATTACACAGCCACCACCTAGACCATGGTAGGAATTATGTGGGTGCCACCTCAAGAGGGCTCGGCCCTGGGTTCCTGCTCGCAGAAGTCGAGTCACCAATCCGCTGAGTAAATCAGTGGTTTATTTATCCGCCGTGCAGAGCAGCTCGAGCTGGGTGCCTCCAGGGAGGGACCCCTACTGCAGGTCGCAGACCCCAGTTATACCCTTACAGACAGATTTCCGGGAACGTACCACCCATCACCCGATCCCCAAGCCCAATCACTTCATTCTGGTCTGTGGTCTCTCGATTTCTTAGTGGTTTTCTTGGTCGCTGGGCTGGCCCCCTTCTGAAGTTCCCTCATTCTCTTGGAATTGTTCCCTTGGTCCCTTTCTTCCTCATTCTGCTTGCATCTGCCCGTTTCAGCTACTTCTGTGGCTGCAACATTTCTCCCCCAGTCAGCTCTCAGTGTCCTCTGACTCCACACTGCCTTTAACCTCTCTCTGCCTTGCTCCTCTCCCTTTGGTGCCTGCAGGCAGTGCCCTCAGCCCTGCTGCCCTTTGCAGAGGAGCTGCTCCTGGGCAGAGCTGTCTCTCTGCAGTGCTGCCCACTTGCCAGCAGCTCCCTCTGTCCCAGGAGCCCAGCCCAGCTCAGCAGCAGAGGCCCAGCCCAAGGCACCACTTTCTCTGCCCCTCTGGGCTCCCTCCAGGTGTCCCTGGGGCTCCAGGGGAACCTGCTGTGAAACAGGCCGAAGGAGTCACTGATGTTCCCTTCCCCAGCCGGGGAGAGAGATTTCTTTCCAGCAGTGCCATTTCTCCTCTCAGGAGAAAAACTGGCCATGAGAATTGCCTTGCCTTGTCCCATCGTTAGGCAGGACACCCAGACAGTGCCAGGGAGGGATCTCCTTTACCCCTGCGGAGGGAAGGGATTCAGCTGAGTCAGTGGAGGCACCTCCTCCTGTGCTTTTAGTGCTGGGGCCAGAAAGGGACTTGGCTCCCTCCCATGCACACCACAAACCCACAAATCCCTCAGAGGAGGTGGGATTCCTCTTGCCTCAGCTGAGGGGTGCACCAAATGGCCACCTGCATGTGAGCTCCTTGTCTCAGCTCTGCTGCTAATGACTGGAGATGGAGGGCAGCAGTGAGCTGCTCAGACACAAACCCCTGGGGACACAGGAGGTACTGGAGATGGTCCAGGATATGTGCAGGTAACTGCAAGCTCTACTGGAGCAGCTCTGAGAGACAGGGCAGCATCTGGGGGCAACTTCTCAGAGGTTGCTGGGAAATTCCTCTGGCCAATTGAAATGACAGCAGATGCCAAAAGTTAGGGCAGCTGAACCTTTCGCTGCTCATTATGTTCAGGGCTTCATCAGCACAACAGTAACTTGGAAAGACAAATGCCGTATCCTTGACCATGCACCCCCCACACACCTTGCTCGTTCTTTCCCCAACTTTTATTGCCAAGCATGACATCACATGGTGTGGGACATCCCATTGGCTGTTGGCGTCAGCTGTCCCAGCTGTGTCCCCTCCCAGCTTCTTGCCCACCCCCAGCCTCATTGCTGGTGGGTCAGCGTGAGAAACAGAGAAGGCCTTGATGCTGTGCAGGCACTGTTCAGCGACAGCTAAAACATCGGTGTGTTCTCAGGGCTGTTTTGGTCACCAGTCCAACACGCGGCACCATGGGGGCTGCTCTGGAGAAACTTAACTCCATCCCAGCCAAAACCAGTGCAGCAAAGCCCATCCTGCTGCTGCCACGCAAGCGACACGCAGCAGAGAGGGGTGTTTGGGCACGCTGGAGGGGCTGTTGCATCCCACAGGCCTTCGCTCCCATCCCTTGTAACTGCCCAACCGCAGCCAGCCCCCAAACCCCACCTGCCCAGACGGGCTCCCAGTAGCAGAGATGTTGGTGCAGGGGGCAGAGGTTTTTTTGGGAAAGGACTGGCGAGAAAGGGGATGAGTGTTTCCCAGGACAAGAGGGGAAATCTCTCTCCTCTGTACCCAGCTGTGCCGTCTCCCTGCTGGCGTCATAATGCACCTTCAGATGATGCGGGCTGATGTCACAGGGGGATGCCCCACATGACAGGGAGGTCTCCCCAGCGCCCTGGCACTGCCCGCGGCACTTCCCGGCGAGGCCTGGGTGCTGCTGGGCACTGCTCAGGGGCTCCCCACTGCTGCCCTTCGGAGCTGCTCCACAGCCAGGAGCGGGGTCGGGAGGCAGCGGGGCTGCGCTGGGGGACCCTCGCTGACAGGCAGGACCCTTGCTGACAGGCAGAGCAGGGGCACGTTGGCGAGGAGTTTTGGGCGAGGAGCTGCCAAGAGCATCCCTTTCCCTCAGCTGAGGGCAAGCAGCAAGCGCGATGGAGGGCTGCTGCAGCGTGGCCGTCAGCTTGGAGCTGAGCAGCTTGTTCCCCACGCTCCTGCATCTCTCCACCGAGGGTAAGGCTTTTGGGAGCTCCTTCGCGAGGGGTCGCAGCGGGGCTGTCCACTGTCAAAAGCTGCAGCTGCTGGGCTGTGGGGGTGGCTGGACAGGGCTGGGGGCTGCCGCGAGAGCCCTGCCTGAGGGTCCCACCGGGCTCAGGGGACAATGTGGCAACCAGGACGCCCGGCTGCCCTGAGCCCCCAGGCTCCCGTGGGAATGGCTCAGTCCCCTTGCTAGGGGGGCTGTCCAGGGGCAGCTTCCCCTGGGAGGTGGTACCTCTTGGGGTTCTGGCTCTGGGATGAAAAGGGATCCTGCGTCCCGGGGGCTGGGGTGTCCTTCAGCTCGCACAGGGCTCTCACGAGCCAGCTGGAAATGCCTCTGCTGTAAATCAGCCCTTTGCCTTGAACTAGTCTCCTTTGGGAGAACCTCTCTTCCTTCCCATGGGGTCCTCTTGTGCCACCAGGCTGGCAGATGATGTCCTGGGCTCTGGGGCGCCATCCCTTGCTGGGGGTTAGATGGTCACAGCCCTGGTCCTCAGCCCTTCCCACATGCCCATTTCTGCTCCAGCCCTGCCCCGGGAGCAGGGTAAGGCTGGCAGTCTGAAATTGGGGCACAGCCCAGCTCCGCAGCCATGGCAGTGTTTGTCTGGGCTGTTGGTGGACACCTGCATCCATCACCCCCTGGGCGAGGAGCTTGCCGAGAGGCTGTGAGCTGGCTGGCCCGGAGCCTGACACCTCCTTCCCTTGCTTTCCAGAGGTTGTGGCTATCTGGGATGCTGTGTCTGCGTACATCCTGGGACAGCTGAAGCTGGACAAGGTGGGCTGGCGTCTCGGTCCTCCTTTGCCCTGGGGAGCCTGGGCCCTGGGGAGCAATCCCTCCCTGAGCATTGTGGCAGCACACCGAGACAACCCTGTGTGCCCAGAGCTGCTGCTTGGGCAACCCGGAGAGAAACCAAGTCCAGGTCTAGTCTGAGAAAGCATTCGGCACACGATAGGGCTTCACTCTTCCCTGTGGCCAGAGTGGAGAGGACAAGCAGAGAGACAGGGGATTATGCTGGGTCTGTGCCAAGGATAATCCTCGTGGTATTCCCTGTGCTGGGAATGCCTGGCATCTTCTCTAGCCAAGGGATGTTAGCAAATTTTTTGAGGAGGGGAAGACGACACATGGAGATCATGGGCCTTTTCCAAAGCCTTCACTTTTCCCCTCTCTCAAGTCCTCACTCATCAGCCTTTTTGTCTTTTTCCTGGCAGGGTGTCCTGGTCACAGGACTCGGGACCTTCGCTGTGGTTCATGAGCGCTTCCAGGGCAAAGAAGAGGTGTTTGTGGTTCGAAGACCTGTCTTCCAGCTGGACATTGATTTGTTACGGCTGCAGGAGTTTGCGTTCCCCACAGTGGTTATCCCCGGTGAGAAGGCAGCGGCCACCCTCCCCTCTGCCCCTCCATGTCTGGGGGTGGGGTGCGTGCTCTCTGCTCTTTGAAAGGGCTGGGAGAAGTCGAGAATTGCCGCCAAAGGTCGGGGGACGGCTTGAGCTCCCCCAAAACAAACCACCCCCCCAAGAGCTGTTTTCTGTGGTGTTTTGTTATGCATCTTACATGGCTGTTTGGCCTGCTGTGGCAGTGACGATGGTGCTCCTCCTTACAGGCGATGTCAAGATCAAGCCGCTGGACTACAGGTGGCTGTCGCGAGCCACCTCCTTCCCGCGGCACGTGGTGGAGGGCTGTGTGCAAGAGACCATACTCTTGTACTCGTTCCAGCTGAGGAACAGGCAGTGCCTCTCCTTCGCCTTCAAGGACATTGGCGTTCTGTCCTGCAAAGACGATGTCCTGTGCATGCGGTTTTATTACGACTGCATCACAGGGCTGGAGAGCAAGGCCAGCCGGATTGCGCTGCTTCACAGTGTGAGTTGCTCAGGTGTTGAGGGCTGCTTCAATGTCTTTGGGAAGCCTGTGGAAGGGTGAGCAACCCAGTCGCCGTTGGCCAGCCTGGACGTGGCAGGCCAGTCAAACGCCCTTCCCCATGCTCACCCCCACGGACTTCTCCGTTAGCAAAGCAAGTTTCTTGTGAGTTTCTGGGTCCTTGCCCTACAAAAAGCCCAGCAGCACTGTGGCGCAGGCTCAGTGTTTGCTGTGCAGCTTCTGGAGAGCAGAGCAAGGGCTAAAGTTCCTGGAGGAGGATTTGGAAGAGGGGTTTGGAGAAATGGCTTTCTTTTGGAGCAGGAGACAGGTCTGCGTCCTTTGGGAGCCAAGGGAAAACCGCCTTGGAAACCTTCTGACAGCTCTGTGTCACTTTGCAGAGGCTGTGGATGCCAGGTGCAGCTGTCTGCGGTGGAGCGACCGCCGCTCAGGGGATGCAGGCTGCTCCTGCCCGCGCGTTCCCGAGGTGAGTGCGTTTCCTCTGCAGCCCTCGACCGACCGAGCGGGCGCCTTCCCAGCTCCTGCTGAGCAGCGCACGTTGTTGGGACTCGACACTCAGCCTTGAGTCAGGGATCAATCCTGACTGGTTTCTGGTTAACTAATGCTGAGTTTGGGCTCCATGCGTGTTCTCCTGGAGTGACCAGGCGTCGTGATTCTGTTTCTCACGCCCGGCCTGCCGTCATTCCCATCAGAGAGAACCAACTGCACACGGAGAGGAGTTGAAGCTGTATTTTCTGGTGTTGGGGGGAGACTGCCAATAAAACCCGTGCATGGCCCCAGAGGAAAAGGGATGCCATGCCTGGCACGGCAGTCAGGAGGATTAGTGCTGGGAAGCTGCAGAGGGTAGGGGGTCATCCTTCTTCAAGCCTGTGTCATCATTTGCTTTCCAGGTTTAAGTTCCTGGTGATCAGCAGAAGGGTGGCCAAGGCTTTCTCCACCTGGCACAAGAAGGCTGCAGAAAAGCGTGGGACCAGAAGAGGTACGGGAACGGGTCCCTGCTGTGCAGGTGGGGCCCTGCCCCATGCGGGGTGACCACAGCCCGGTTAAAAGGCACTCTCCACGGGGCTGCTCTGAAGAGCTTCCTCCTTTCCCAGGTACAGAGGGGCGTCCTGACAAGCTGCTGCAGAGGCGAGAGACGTTTTCCTTCCCCGTGCTGCCAAGCCAGGGGCCAGGCCCAAGGCAGCAAGACGTGGGGAAGACGACTTCTGCCAGGTGAGCTCCTTGTGGGAAGGGACAAAAGGGATCCTTGCAGCCATGTAGGAGAGACATCCCCTTTGGACACTCCTGCTGCAGGGACTCGGGAAGGTCCCTGACACATGCCCCACGGTTTTTAGGAACTTGCTTGCCCCATCGCAGGCCACTTAGTGGGGAAGACAGCAGATGTTGAGTGCAGCCCACATCACTTTGCTTGCCCTTACAACAGACCTGAGGTGCAGTCCTCTCCCATCCATCTGATGGGGCTCAGGAAAGGCTCCCCCTTGCCATGGGAAATGGCCCCACCTCCCCTGCTGCTTCTGCCAGCCTGTGGAGCTTCGATAGCAGATGGAAATGGGAGAGCAAACTGCCCCGTGCTCACGCCGACTCCTCCTGGTCTCTCTTTGCAGTGTGCTCCCGCCATGTCCAGGCAGCTCCCCCAGGACGAAGGAGGCAGGCAGGCAGGAGCCAGCTCCTCCAGCCAGGGGCACCGCTGCACTCCCGTCCTCTGAAGGCTGCAAGAGAGCGTTGCAGGTACGTGCTCTGCCTTGCTGTAACGACCATGCTGTTTGAGACTGGGCAAAAGCCTCTTTGTGCAGAGAGCCATCCTGAAAGGATCCCTTGCCATGCATTCACTGTAACCTGTCCGTCACCTCCTTCAGATTTTCTTCATGAAAAGGAAGGTGCTGCGCGTCCTTCCCGCCTGTTATTGCCCCCTGGGTTGTCGTGAAACACTTGATTCTGGCCAGGGGCTATGGAAAATGTACAAGTCCTTTCTAGGTTGTTGACAGGGGAGGTCTTTGGTCACTCAGCTGTGTTTGCCCTGAGCTGAGGAGCCTGGCATGACTCCACGGCCCCTGATCTGGTAGGGGCAAAGCGCTGCTGACCGACTGGCTGAGGCAAGGGGCACCAAGGCAGGTCAGACCCAAGGGATCCCCCTCCAGGAGCTGAGACTAATCCTGCCTGCTGCTGCGTTTCCATGCCCTCCAGGAGGTCTGGCAGCTGTCTGCAGAGTGGGAGCAAGCAAAGACCCATTGGCAAGAGCGGCGACAGCAAGCACAGGCAGAATGGGCGGCGTGGGAAGCCTGGGCTGCAGGGGAGGACCGACAGCCGCCCCAGGTACGGGCAGTGATTGACACCGCTGAGAGCAGCAGCGACCCTCTCTGTCAGGGCACCCAGGGCGGCAGGTCTCCAGGGGCTGGGAGCAGGACTGACACCCAGCTGCAGGGCAGGGGGTTGCCTGCTCACCCCCGTGATGGGCAGCAGGATCTGAGGCCATCAGCTGTGATGACGGGCACGTGGTGCTGAGTTACCCAGCTCCCAGGTCCTGCTGCAGGCCCCTTTCCAGAGGTCCTCTGGGAAGCAGCACCTCTCTTTGCCATCTGCTTTGCTGAGAGCGTCTCCTCCTTGGCAGGCACTCGGCACTGGAGGCACTTGGACTCCCCACCCTCCAGCCCAGCCCAGGAGAAAGGAGGTCAACGAGAGGTGGAGAAGGGCTGCAAAGCCTCTCCCAGCAGAGCAGATGGCAGCAGCAGCCCAGCTGGACAGACTCCAGCCTGAGTAAGTGCGTGTTGGCTCTGGCCACAGCCTGGGGCAGTCGAGCAGTCGTGACCCCACAGAGATGTCCAGGACCCCCATCCCTGCGTCCTGGGGTTGTGTAGGACACCCTCTGATGTCTCCTAACATGGGCATGATGTGGGTTACCCCCACAGCCAAGGCCCAAAACTCACCACAGGGTGAAAGGGTGGGCACATGCGGGACCGGGTGGGTGCAGAGGCTGGACGAGGGGAGAGGCAGAAGGGGTCTCCGGCAGGGGCTGAGGGATGATGTTTCCCTGCTGTTGCAGCCACCTTTCCCCACGAGCGGTCCAGGTCCTGAGAAGGCTGGAGCCACATCGGGTGCAGAGGAAGATCTTCCAGCACGTCGCTGAGAACAACAGGCGGCGGCAAGAGCAGCAGAGGCAGCTCCCCTGGTAACTATCTCCAGAAAGGGGTGGTGTTTCCCCCAGCTGCAAGGCCCATCCCTGCACGGAGGGCAGCCCTGTGGGAAAGCGGGATTTCTCTGACACCCCTCGTGAGACTAAAGCAGGTTCTGGAGGCTGGCTTTGGGCTGGACCTCCCTGACACCCGAGGGGTCTGCCTGGGCACCCAGGATTGGCTTTCCATGGGCGATGTGAAAGTCCTGGCTCAAGACCGAGGGCTCCCTCTGATGGCTGGCTCTCCCCTTTCCAAACCAGAGAGCATGTCCTTCCCTTGCAGAGTCCTGGGCCAAGACACCTTGCCCCGAGGGGGGACACCTGTATGGGACGCTCAAGGTCTTGGCCCAACCTGACTCAGCCCCAGGCTGATCAGCTGCACCTGGGACCTTCTCATGGGCTGGGGCACAAGGGGCCTCTCCCACTTCACAGACACCTTGAGCCTTCATCGCAAGCAGATCCCATCACAGGCGGCCTGAGCTACACCTGCAGCATTTCTCTGCCTTCTCCATGGTCAGACGATCATACGCTTTTCTTTCTTCCTCCCTAGCACTAGATGCTGGTACCGCAGCAGAGGGGAAGGTGCCAGGAGCGGCGGCTGTAGCAGTGGCTGTTAGCAAAGGGGCTGGGTGGCTTCTCAGCTGTCAAGATCCACCTAAAAATATAAAATAAAGAGCTCTGGGGCTGGACTGACTGGCCTGTGCCTGGAGACGGATCGGTGTAAAGGGATTATACACACCCCATGTGTGATCCCAGAACTGCTCGTAGGGGCAGGAAGGAATAAAGTGTGCACATACCCCCCAGCTCAAACACGTGCAGTGCCACTCCTGCACATCCCAACACACAGGCAGCATGGCAGTGGAGGCTCTCACGCTCTTCCTGGGGATACATCATATTATTTACAGAATTTACTTTGTCTTTAGGTTAGAGTAAACTCCAAGTAAGGGTGGCACGATTTTTTTTTCTTTTTTCGTGTTGGAGAATGTAAGTGTAGAATGTCGAAGTCCATCCTGGAGATAAATGGCTTTTCACTGATGCTTGCTGTACAAAAATGTTTTCTAGCTATGAGAGAAGGTACTGTAGAAAACGAAGAGGGACCAGTGATCCATTAAGTTGAGTTACCCTTCTGTGTTAGCCTCTACCAGATGCCTCCTGTGAAGCTGCAAGAATTCCCTGTCGACACCAAGCTGTTCACAGAGGAAGTTTCTTTCTGACCTGAGGCATTTATCTGCCAGAAGCTGTTTGTTAACTGGTCTGCTTTGTTGCTACGCCAGTGTCTGTGGTACTAATCAGCGGCATGCACAAACTGAGTGTAGGCACCAAACTTACATCTTTCTTCTTGGGAAGGTTCTTTTCCTGTTGTTTCAAGTAAACTTGTATTTTTGGGGTATGTTTAGGTTGGATATTATGAAAAACTTCTTCACTGAAAGGGTAGTCAGGCATTGCAACAGGCTGCCCAGGGAAGTGGTTGAGTCTCCATCCCTGGAGGTATTTAAAAGACGGGTAGATGTGGTGCTTGAGGACATGGTTTAGTGGTGGACTTGGCAGTGCTGGGTTAACGGTTGGACTCGATGATCTTAAGGGTCTTTTCCAACCTTAACGATTCCATGATTCTATGAATCTCTCCATACTGGCTAAGGAAGGATCTCTCGGTCTCTGGAAAGGGATCTCAAACCCTGAGAGGCGTCCCTGCTCGAGGGGAGAGTCACCTGGCCTGCCGTCCAGCTGCCATGCAGGGAGAGCTCTCATTGGGCCCATCCTGATGGTAATATTTAGAGGGTGAAGTAGCTGCCTGCCAGTCAATAGCATAGACAAGATATCTTCATTTTAGCTCTGGCAACTTGTATCTTTGGCTTTCAAAACCACCTTTTGGAATCTTGTTCAAGACACCTTCACGCCCTTGTACGTCAGCCAGGGGCTTTCCAGCTCACACGTTCACCCCAAGGACGTGAGGGCTGTTGCTGCTGCGTCAGCCTGAACCAAAGTGCGGCTCGGAGTCAAGTGTATCCGTCACATTGACCAGATGCAGGAACTCTGAGGGTTTTATTCCTTTAACCCTTGCCTCTCTCCCCTCATCCTCTTTTCCTAGGGTGTTTTGGAGTTTAAGGGGGGATTTTTTGTTGTTGGAGGTGTTTCTGTAATTATTTTGCTGAGGAAGGTGGTGCGGCCTTGAAGCCCTGGGAGGCGGGGAAAGGTCTTACGTCCGGCACAAAGCCGGGAGCTCTGACCCCCCCGTGAGCCCTTCTCTGCCCACGGCTCCCAAGAAGCATTTTCACCTCCCCACGGGCCTTCCCGGTGCCTGTTGGGATCCCTGCCCTGGAACACGCCAGAGCAGGGGCACCGCTGCTGCGGGAGACACGACGGGACAGGGGCCCCGCCCACCCGCTTCCGCTGGAAGCCCCGCCCCCTCCCAGCACCCGCAGGGGCCCTGTGCCCCGGAAGTCGCTCTCCTCTGCCGGCCATGTGCTCCGCTGGGATTGGCTGGCAGGACCGGCCACCCCTGCCGCTTGGCCCAGAGATACATCAGACCCGGAAGGCCCTTCCCCTGCATCCACAGGGGCCGCCATTTTGGGTTGGCCGCCATTTTGGGACAGGGCACCGCCATCCCATGGCAGTGAGCTGCCCTTTTGTTAAAGCTCATCCTGCTCTGTGATTGGCTGATGGCCATGTCTCGACACCATCACAGCCGTGTGTTCTCAGGCAGCCCCTGTGATTGGCTGGCAGGACCGGCCACCCGTCCCAGTGTCCCCAGGGGCACGTCCCAAAGGAAGCCCCCTGTCATTTCCTACAGGGAGGCCGCCACTTCCAACAGCCTCATTCCCCACGTCTTTTCATCCTTCATTGTGATTGGCTGACAGCCATTTCATACCCACATGTTCTCAGGCAGCCCTGTGATTGGCTGCCCACCTCCTTTGGTCCAGGAAGAGCTCAGATACAAAGATATATGCATTTATCTAATAAATATGTATTTATAAGTAAGTGTAGAAATACGTATAAATACATATTTTATTTATTTCTAAATAGGTACGGTATTTTTATATATATACTTCTGTATATGTATTTAAGTATAGAAATTTTTATGTATATGTAAACATTTATAAAGCTATAGACAGCAAATATATATAGCCATAGAAAAAACCATAGGTATAAAACAGATAAAACCTGTTTTTAATAAGAGCTACTGGAGTGAGCACTTAAAGTTTAAATGTGAAGAGAAACAAAAGGAAGAGGCCAGGTCGGGGTCCCCCACTTTCCCAGGCTGCAGAACAAGGCCTGACAGGTCTGGGGTGGGGGGGCTTCAGGAGGGCAGAGGGGTGCCCAAGAGGTGGTGGGGTTTGGACAAGCTGGAACGTGCCCAGGGGCTACGGCCACCTCCAAGGAATAACAGACTCATTTGCCACACGATATTGAATATGTATCACCACATATATATATTATATAATAATATATATATTATGATAATAACATAATAATATATATGTGGTGATATATATTCAATATATATGTAATTTATATAATATATAATATATAATATATAATATATAATATATAATGTTGACGTGCGGAAACAGACTCCACAGCCCGTAAGGCTGTAAAGTAGGTATGTTTATTCAGCGCTGGGCAGCACGGGGGGTCATCCCGCCAAAGTCGTGCGCGCACACGTGGTGGCTTGTCCTGGATTTATACAATAAAGTGTTACATATACATAAGGTTTCCCAATACGCCTATACATATGCATGACCTGTCCCCGCTTCATATTAAAATTAGCCCCCAGAGGTCGTTTCCATAAACCCCTCCCAACTGCGCTTGCGCGGTGCCTCCTGGTGGTGGTCGCAGGGGGTCGTGGGGATGAAGGCTGATGACTCTTCTTCGTCACCGCTGGTAACCCCTTGTTCTTGCGCAGACTCCGTTGCTCCTTGACTCTTGTCCAAACTGCAGGGTCAGTTTCAGCTGGTTTTTAGGACAAGTTTCTGTTCTTATCAGGAACTGTCCTTCGCTGGGAGATTGCAAGACTCCTTACTTCAATAGTCTTTTGTATAATAGTTACAACTTATATAGTTACACTCTAAAGCCCCTTTTCAGCTTTGTTGTCAGAGAAGCAACCGGGGAATGTTGCTGGCTGGATGCAGCTCCCCTGGCAGATGCCTGTGCCCCTCTCTCGGCCCCGAGGTCTGATACCTGCCTTTCCCCCAGCCAAGCTGTGCTGCCGGCTCTTGGGAAACGGGGGTACAGAGGGCGGATGGTTTTACCACAGCCGGGAAGTTCCCGTCAACCTGTCAGGGATTTTTTTTCTTCACGGTTCTTGCAGTAACACTTTTTTTTTTTTTTTTAAATAAATGTATTTTTTCCAAGGAAACTTCACCAAGGAAAGTGCAGTGTTTAGCTGTGATTGCTCTCTGTGTGGATTGTGTCTGTCCTCAGCTGGGCACACAGCAGCTTTCAGACAAGGAATGGGCCAATTCCAGGATGAAGTGAGCAGCGGGGATCCCAAGCCTGTTTTGTTCAAGGCAATCAGGTGAAAATGTGCGGTTAGAGCTCTCTGCGTTGCTGACCCTTTTGATTGTAGAGCTCCCCTCTAGTTCTCTGTAATACTCACTTCTACTACTTGGCTCATTCAGGTTCAAATTTCTGTAAATTGATGCTACACTTTGCAACTGTTTCTACTTGATTCTTCACAGATCTGAAAATTCCCTATTCAGGTCCTCTACTTTCATCTGCCCCCTGTCCTGCAGAACCATATTTAACTGCAGGGGCTGCAGAGTTTGTGTTTCCTCCCCGCGGTGAGGAAAATAGGGACAGGGAAAAAAATAGTTAGCAATTTTGAAAAGACCCCTTTCTTTGTGCTCATTTTCACTTTCAATGTACCTGTTGTGGGTTCTTAAATGATGTGAGTTACTCTGAGTCTTAGCATTCCCTTGTTTGCATGCCTGTGCTCGGGAGGTGCATCAGAAACTCTGTTTGGGTGTTGCTTATGCCAGACAAGGAACCGTAGCCCTTTCTGAAAAACAGCTCCGGGGTGAGTTAGTTCCTCGGCCACAGCAGAAGGGTTTCTGTTTGCATCTGCCAGAGCTCAGGAGCAAACCCTGCTGACAGAAGCCCTGGGAAGAAAGGGAAGCCTGGAGAGAGCAGAACAGGTCAGTAGAGTTGCGCTGAAGACAAAGAAGATGAAGACGGCAAAGATACTCAAAAGCGATATAACCTTTGACAGCAGAAACATGTCATTTACAGTTTATATGAACAGTTTTCCTTCAATGCAGTGGTTTTTTCAAAGATTTGCAGACAATGTTTTGCTATTTCCATATCAAAATTTAGTGATTTTAGCATAAAATTCTCAACTAAAATGTAAAAAAAAAGACCAATGTATCCTGGAAAGAAGTGTAATTACATAGACTGGATAGTTTTACTCTTGTCGTTTACAGTTGGCCTTAAAAGGCAGGTGTGTGTTTTATCACTTGTGCTGTGCAGTCATTAAAAATTAAAACCAAAGACAAAAAAACACCCCTGAAAGTTCCTCTGAAATTAGAGGTGGGTAAGACATATCCCATTTTCTGCTTGTTCCGCTCTCCTGCTTTCTCTTAAACTTGTTTGTATCATTATCATAAATTCCTTGCTTACGCTAGAGCCAGGACAACATAAGATATTTTTTAGGGGCCACCCTTCTCCTGTCAGGCAGAGATGTCCATGTAGCCGTGCTCGGTCGCAGAGGGAAAAGGCCAAACAGGCGGGTGCGTGGTGAGTGATGGTTCTCCCTTATCAAGAGTGCTGTCAGTCGCGTCAGGGAATGATGCTTTGGAGGGGATTCAAATCAGCGGTAATTACAGGATAATAGCATGACTATTAGCATGGTAGTCTGAGGGTATGAGAAGAATAAAGATTTGGGGAGGAGAGGATAATTTTAATTGACTGTGGGATTTTTGACAACACAGCTTTTGTGGGTCAGTGACAATGATCATGGAGGTGGTGGCTGGGATTCTGTGATGGAAATGCTTTTGCTCTGGAATTGAAGCCCAAATTGCCCTCTAGAAGTCTTAGACTACTGAATCTGGAAGTATACAGTTTGGGTTTTTTTCCTAAAAAAGGAGATAATTCAGTTCGAGGGAGAGCCTGTTTGGAAGCTTTAGTAGTTTGGGGACAGAGGCCAGCTGGGGGCTGGGGCCCTTGGGGCTGGGGGCTGTTTCTGCCCCGTGGCCTTGGCCTGGCGCTGCCAGCTGGGAAGGGGCTTTCCAAAATCCTGCTGGAAGGAGCCAGATGTGGCCACCCCCAGCACGGCCTCAGGGTCGGCTGCCAGCCTGCCTTCAGATCAGCTCTTCCCAGCAGGACACTGCCCAGGAGTAACTGTGAGGGTTGCTGTTCTCCCTCAGGAAGCATGGCACGGACCAAGCACAGCCAGAGCTGCGCCTGTGCCCGGAGAAGCCTTCAAGCAGAGCCGGGGCTGATGGTGACAGCTCCCAGCAGCTGTCCAGGTCAGAGAGATGCAGGTAAGATGGCAGAGAGGGGACACCGACTGATGGTCACTTCTCTTGCAGGAACAGCATTTACCAGCAGGAGGGAGGCAGGACGAAAGGGCCCATGATGTCAAAAAGCGCATCGGATGCAGTGATGATGAGAGCAGAAGGAGATGAGAAGGAGAGGCAGGTGACCCATCTGGGACAATGCTTGCGAGGTAACATCTGCCACCCGAACCCAGAGGCAGCCAGAGGCAGTGGGAGGTGGTGGAGTGGGTGAGGAAGGTTCGTGGGAGAGGGGAGAGCAGGGGGAGATGGGAGACAGAGATGGAGATGGAGGGGGAAAAGCTGGGGTGTTGGCAGTGAGGACGCTTCTGCTGTGGAGGTGCTTGTGATGTCACTGGTGGCTGAGGAGCTGATAGGGCAGGAGCAGGCCCCTGGCTTGTGCAGCTGCTAGTGAGGTCATAAACACCAGAGTACGTGATAAGTTGTGAACAGGCCCCTGGCTTGAGCAGATGCTTGTGATTTGAGGGGAGAGCTCATCGCAGTCTACAGCTTCCTCACAAGGGGAAGAGGAGGGGCAGGCACTGATCTCTTCTCCCTGACGACCAATGACAGAACGCGAGGGAACGGCAGGAAGATATCCAGGGGAGGTTTAGGTTGGATGTTAGGAAAAGGTTCTTCACCCAGAGGGGGGTGGAGCACTGGGACAGGCTGACCCTGGAGGTAGTCACGTCACCAAGGCTGACAATATTCAAGAAGCTTTTGGACAATGCCCTCAGAGATAGGGTGTGAGTTTTGGGGTTGTCCTGTGCAGGGACAGGAGTGGGACTCAATGATCCTTGTGGGTCCCTTCCAACTCAGGACATTCTGTGATTCTGTGATTTCCCAGGTGGATAAGTAGGTGATAGAGCAGAAGGAATCCCCTGGCTTGTTCATGTGCTTGCCATCTCTCCTGTGCCCGAAGAGGTGATAGGGCAGGGGCAGGACCTGCGCTGTCCCTGGCAGCTCTGTAGCTGTCGGGGCAGGAGCATGGCGCTGGGCTGTGCAGGTGTTTGGGATGCCACGTGTACGTGAGTAGGGATAGGGCTGGAGCAGGCCCCTCCTGTGTGCAAGTGCTTATGGTGTCCGAGGTGCCTGAGTAGGGGATGGGGCAGGAGCGGGCCCCTGGCTGGTGCAGGTGCTTGTGAGGTAGCTGCTGTCTGAGTATGGGACTGGGAACGAAGGGACGGCTGGTTTGTAACGGTGCTTGTGTTGTCATGGTTCCCTGCCTATGGGATAGGGCAGGAGGAGGCAGTTGGCTTGTGCAGGTGCCTGTGCCGTCAGTGGCGGGTGTAGCTACTAGGGCAGGAGGAATCTCCTGGCTTCTGCAGGTGCATGTGATGTCATAGGTGGCTGAGCAGGTGATAGGGCAGAAGCAGGCACCTGCCTTGTACAGCTGCCTCTGATGTCACTGAGGGCTAAGTGGCTGACAGGCCAGGCCTATGCACCTGGCTTCCACAGGTGCTTGTGATGTCATAAGTGCTTGCGTAGGTGAGAGGTTAGGAACAGGCCCCTGGCTTGTGCTGGTGCATGTGTTGTCCTAGGTGGTGGAGGAGGTGTGAGGGCAAGGGCCAGCCGCTGGGTTGTGCAGCTCCTTGTGAGGTCATCGGTGCGTGATTAAGTGATAGGGCAGGAGCTGGCCCCTGGCTTGAGCAGGTGCTCGTGATGTCACATGATGGCAAGTAGATGCTAGTTCAGGAGCAGGTCCCTGCCCAGGGCAGCAGCTTCTGTGGTCACTGGAGGCCGAGCCGTTGTTAGGGCAGGAGCATGCAGCTGGCTTGTGCAGGTGCTTGTGATGTCATATGTGCTTGAGTAGGTGATAGGTTAGGAACTGGCACCTGGCTTGTACAGCTGGTTGTGATGTCACTGGTGGCTAAGTAGCTGATTGGGTATGAACAGACACCTGGCTGGTGCAGGTGCTTGTGATGTCAGGGGTGGCTCTGCAGCTCTTAGGGTGGGAGTATGCGCCTGGCTTCTGCAGGTGCTTGTGATGTCACTGGTGGCTGAACAAGCAGGCACCTGGTTTGTGCTGCTGCTTATGTTGTCACTGGTGGCCAAGGAGCTGATAGGGCAGGAGAATTCACCTGGCCTGCGAAGGTCCTTGTGAGGTAAGGGGTGTTTCTCTAGGCATTAGGGCAGGAGCATGCAGGTGGCTTCCACAGGGGCTTGCGGAGGTTTCAGACCAGGAGCAGGCCGCTGCCTTAGAATGACAGCACCACAGAATATGTCAGGTTGGAAGGGAGCCCTGAGGATCATCGAGTCCAACTCCCTGCTCCTCCCTGGACTACCTAACACTGAACCATATGACTAAGGGCGTCGTCCAGACGCTCCTTGAACTCTGACAGGCTTGGTGCTGTGGGCACTTCCCTGGGGAGCCTGTTGCAGGGACCGAGCACCCTCTCAGTGAAGAACCTTTTCCTAATGTCCAATCTGACTTCCCCTGACGCAGCTTCATTCCGTTGCCTCGTGTCCTGTGCCGGTCACCAGAGAGAGGAGATCAGCACCTCCTCCTCCGCTGCCCGCCCTGAGCAAGCTGTAGACTGCAATGAGGTCACCCCTCAGCCTTCTCTTCTCCAAGCTGAACACACCAAGCGACCTCAGCCGCTCCTCGTAAGTCTTGCCCCCGAGACCCTTCACCATCTTGGTTGACCTCCTCTGGACACACTCCTAGTTTGATGTCCTTCTGATACTGAGGCGCCCAAAACTGCACACAGCACTGGAGGTGGGGCCGCAGCAGGGCAGTGTAGAGTGGGACAGTCGCCTCCCTCGACCGGCTAGCGGTGCTGTGCTTGATGCACCCCAGGACACGGTTGGCCCCTCTGGCTGCCAGGGCACGCTGTTGACTCCTGTTCAACTTGCCATCAATGCAAACCCCCAGATCTCTTTCCGCAGGGCTGCTCGCCAGCCTCTCGTCCCCCCGTTTGTGTGGATAACCAGGATTACCCCGTCCCAGGGGAGAATCCAGCTCTGGCTCTTGATAAACTTTGTACGGTTGGTGATGGCCCAGCTCTCGTGTCTATCCAGATCTCTCTGGAAGGCCTCCCTAGCCTCAAGGGAGTCCACAGCTCCTCCTACTTTAGTATCATCAGCACATTTACTTCATGTACATTTGACTGCTGTGTCCGGATCATTCATAAAAGCATTAAAGAGCACTGGCCCTAAAATTGAGCCCGGGGGAACCCCACTGGTGACTGGCCACCAGCCTGATGTAGCCCCATTTACTCTAACGCTTTGAGCCCCTAATGGTCCCCAAAGCCTCATTTTGAGGGCCAAAATCCTCCTTGTTAGGGTGCAAATCTCTCTTTTATTACCCATAGCCTTTCTTCAGGGCTCACAGTTTAATTTTGAGGGTCTAAAGTCTCATTTTAAGGGGAGCCTACAAGTAAGATGGGGAGAGTCTTTTTAGAAAGGTCTGCTGCGACAGGACAAGGGGGAATGGTTTTAAACTAAAGGAGGGTAGATTTAGACTAAACACAAGAAAAAAAATTTCATGATGAGGGTGGTGAAACACTGGAACGGGTTGCCCAGAGAGATGGTAGATGCCCCATCCTTGGATACGTTCAAGGACAGGCTAGATGGGGCTCTGAGCAACCTCATCTAGTTGAAGATGTCCCTGCCCATTGCAGGGGGGATGGACTAGAGGACCTTTAAAGGTCCCTTCCATCCCAAAGCATTCTATGATTCTATGATTTTTAGGGCAGAAAGCCTCATTTTTAGGGCAGAAAGCCTCATTTCTGTGGTCCAGAGGCTCAGTTTTAGTTTGAGAAGTCTCCTTTTTGGAGTCCAAAGACACATTTTTACTTTCCAAAGCCTCATTTTCAGGCTCCAAAGTGGCATTTTTAGGATCCAGCCTGTCATTTTTTGCTCTGACTGAGCAGACTTGTCTTCAGCCATGGCCGTCTGTCAGAACAAGGGTGCCGATGGGCACTGGCCATGCCTCGTTGCACACTGCTGGTGTGTGCCTTGCAGCTTCCAGCTGGCTGCACCTATTCCCCTGGCACGCTTGTTGGAAACCTCATGTATTAGCAGAGCATTCAAAATGTCCGGATGCTGTTACTCATTGGCTTTTTCTTCTCTTTCTGGGGAGGAATGTGAAGAAAAGAGAAAAAGAGTTGAGGAATAGCTAAAACACATGCCTCAGGTTTTATGAGAACACTAAAACAAATGACCTGACCCATCATCCCCTGTGCCCGAATTGTTGCCAATTCAGGGTGTTGGCAGTGAGGACGCTTCTGCTGTGGAGGTGCTTGTGATGTCACTGGTGTCTGAGGAGCTGATAGGGCAGGAGCAGGCCCCTGGCTTGAGCAGGTGCTTGTGATGTCACTGGTGCCTGAGGAGCTGATAGGGCAGGAGCAGGCCCCTGGCTTGAGCAGGTGCTTGTGAGGTCACTGGTGCCTGAGGAGCTGATAGGGCAGGAGCGGGCAGGTGTGAGCAGCCATAAAGGTGACTGCTTAGAAGGGGAAATGCCCGAGCAGAAGAACGTTCCTGCGAGCCCGGGAGCTGTGAGCCTGGCGATCAGAAGCGTCCCTGAAACGTGCAGCTGGGCGCTTTGCAGCACAGCTGGGGACCGAGAATCCAGGCACCTCCAGATCATCTCGGAAGTGAGACTCTGTCTATCACATTATTGTTCCCCCTTTTGGAGTCGGTTAGGTTTATCCACCCACCTCTGGGATGGCTGGGTCCCCTCTGGGATCGCTTTGTCCTCCCCTCTGGGATGATGCTTTGGCCCTTTCTGAAATCTAATTCACTTTATACCAGTATTAGATCTCCATATAAGTAATCCATCATCAAATATCTGCTGCTATTTGGAGAATAAGTTCCCTCCCTAGTGACAACTTTTTAATAACCTGGTTGTTGCTGTTCTATTGCTTATTCGTAAAGGATTGGTTGTTGCTATACGACTGCTTGCTGCTTTTACTGACTGCTGCCATCCTATTGATTGGTGCTCTGCCATTGAGTGCTGATAGAAATGGGAAGCAGGTCCATGCCCTGGAGCTCCCCAGGACTCCTCCCAGGCATCTGGCCCAGTGTTTTGTCCTGCTGCGGAGGGAGCTGAAGTCCTGGGTAGCAGCCCCAGACTGCACCAGGGGAGATACCTGAAGAGTTTGGTGCATGTCGGAGGCACTCTGGAACTCCTCGCAGGGATTTCCCGGAGCCTTTTGGTTTCCTCTGGAGACAAGTGAATTCCCAGGTAGCAGCCCCAGAATCTTCTAAGGTGGCTACCCAAAGAGCATTGTGCATGTTAGGGACAGGTCTATTCCTGTTTTTACTTCAGGACTTTTCTCGTACATCTAACAGAGTGTTTTCATTTTCTTTACAGACAGCTAAAGTCCCAGGTAGCTGCACCACAACTTTCCTAGTTAGTGGCAGAGTTTTCTTTGTCTTGGAGGCAGGCCATGCCCGATAGCTCCTCAGGAATCCTCGGAGGAATCTCCAGAATGTTTTGGCCTCCCCTGGAGACAGCTGAATTGAGCAGGTAGCCCTCCCAGACTCTTCCAAGGTAGCTACCCAAGGTGTTTTGTGTATGCTGGAGGCAGGTCCATGCTCGGTAGACCTCTGGGAGTCCTCCAAGGCAGCATGGGAGTGTTTTGCCTTTCCCTGGAGCCAGCTGAAGTCCTGGATAGAAGACACATATGACGCCTAGTTGGTTACCTGAAAGGTTTTGTTCATGTTGGGGGCAGGTCCATGCCTGGTAGCTCCCTGGGAATTCTCCCAGTCATCTCTAGGACTGTGTCGGCCTCCCTGGGGACAGCTGAATTTTGCAGGTAGCAGACCCAGACGCTGCAAGGTTGTTAGCTGAGGAGTTTTCTTGAACTTGAAGGCAGGTCCATGCCCGGTAGCTTCCCAGGGACTGCCAAGCAGCTCTGCAATGTTTTGGCCTCCCCTGGAGATGGCAGAATTCTGAAGGTAGCAGCCTCAGACTCCCCCACGGAAGCTACGCAAAGAGTTTTGCCTCTGTTGGAGGCAGTTCCATGCCCTGTAGCTCTCTGAGACTCCTCCCAGGCAGCTTTGGAGTGTTTGGACTTTGCCTGGAGACAGCTGAAGTCCTCAGTAACAGCTGCAGCCTCGTCCTAGGTAGTTCCCTGAAGAGTTTTCTTCATGTGTGAGGCAGGTTTATTCCCAGAAGGTCCCTGAGACTCCTTCCAGGCATCTCCAGTGTCCAGTGTTTTGGCTTCGTCTGGAGACAGGTGAATTCCCAGCAGCAGCCCCAGGTTCTTTGAAGGTAGCTATGCAAAGAGCATTGTGTATGTTGAGGGAAGGTCTGTGCTCAGTAGCTGTGCGGGAATTCTCCCAGGCACGTTCAGGATTGTCTTGGCCTGCTCTGGGGAAAGCTGAAGTCCCAGGCAGCAACCCCAGACTCCTGCACAGTAGCTACCCGAAGCGTTTTGTCCATGTTGGAGGCAGGTGCAAGCCCGGTAGCTCCCTGGGACTCCTGCCAGGCAGCTGCAGAATGTTTTGGTCTTCCCTGGAGAGAGCTGAATTTCACAGGCAGCAGCCGCTGACTCCTCCCAGGAATCCACTCAAGGAGTGTTTTCACTGTTGGGGGATGGTCCATGCCCTGTAGCTTTCTGGGAGTCCTCCCAGGCAGCTTTGGAGTTTTCTGGCCTTCCCTGGATATAGTTGAAGTCTCGGGTAGCAGCCCCAGAGTCCTCCTAGTTACTTACTCCAAGACCTTTCTTCATATTGAAGGCAGGTCAGTGCCCAATATCTCTCTGGAACTCCTCCCAGGCATCTCCAAGAGTGTTTTGGCTTCATCTGGAGCCAGCTGAAGTCATGGGTAGTAGCCCCAAACTCCTCCTAGGCTGCTAATTTAATTGTTCATCCATGTTGGAGGCAGGTCCATGCCTGGCAGCTCCCCAGGGTTCCTCCTAGGCATCACCAAGAGTGTGTTCACTTCCTCTGGAAATGGCCGAAGTCTTGGGTAGTAGCCCAGTAATCCTCCTAGGTATTTTGTTGAATAGTCTTGTTCATGGTGAAGGCAGGTCCGTGTCTGGTAGCTCCCTGTGACTCTACCCAGGTATCTCCAGGATTGTGTAGGCCTGTGCTGGAGAAAGCTGAATTCCCAGGTAGCAGCCCCAGACTCTTCTACAAGCAGCTACCCAGAGAGCATTGTGTATGCTGGGGGAAGGTCCATGCCCCGCAGATCCTCTGAACTCCTCTCAGGCAGCTCCGGAATGTTTTGGCCTCCCCTGCAGACCGGGGAGTTTCACAGGGAGCAGCCCCAGAGTCCTCCAGGGAATCCACCCGAGGAGTTATATCAATGTTGGAGGCAGGTCCATGCTCAGTACCTTGCTGGGACTCCTCTGAGGCAGCCTGGGAGTGTTTTTTCCTTCCCTGGAGATGGCTGAATTTTCTGGGTAGCAGCCACAGACTCCTCCTTGGTAGTTACCTGAAAAGTTTTCTTCATGTAGGACTCAGGTGCATGCCTGGTAGCTCCCCGGGACTCCTCCCAGGCATCTGCACAAGTGTTTTGGCCTCCCCTGGGGATGGATGAATTCTCCAGCAGGAGCCCAAGACTCTTCAAAAGTAGCTATGCTACTGAGCATTGTGTATGTTGGAGGCCGGTCATGCTCTGTAGCTCCTCGGGACCTCTCCCAGGCAGCTCCAGAATGTTTTGGCTTTTTCAGGAGATGGATGAATTCATTGGTGAGCAGCCCCAGACTCTTCCAAGGTTGCTAGCACAGGCGTTTTGTTGATATTGGAGGCATGTCCATGCTTTGTACCTTGCTGGGACACCTCTCAGAGCTTTCTTCATATTGAAGGCAGGTCCATGCCCTGCAGCTCCCCAGGACTCCTCTCCGCCATCTCCAGGAGCACTTTGGTTTCTTCTGGAGGCTGGGGAATTCCCTGGTAGCAGCCCCAGACTATTCTAAGGTAACTACCTGAACAGCAATGTGTATGTTGGGGGAAGGTCCATGCCCAGTAGCTCCCCAGGACTCCTCCCAGGCATCTCCTGGATGGTGGTGGACTTGGTAGTGCTAGGTTAACGGTTGGACTTGATGATCTTAAAGGTCTTTTCCAACCTAAACGATTCTATGATTCTCCAGGGGTGTCTTGGCCTCCTCTGGAGAAGGAGGAATTCCCAGGTAGCAACCCCTGAATCCTCCAAGGAAGCTCCCTGAGGCATTTTGTCAACGTTGGAGGCAGGTCCATGCCTGGTAGCTGCCCAGTACTCCTCCCAAGCATCTCAGGAGCATTTTGGTTTGCTCTGCAGACAGATCAAGTCCCAGGCAGTAGCCCCAGACTTTTCTAGAGTAGCTAACCGAAGAGCATTGTGTATGTTGGGGGCAGGTCCATGCCTGGTAGCTCTTCTGGACCTCTCGCAGGCAGCTCTGCAATGTTTTGGCCTCCCCTGGAGACCACGCATTTTCACAGGGAGCAGCCCCAGACTCCCCCAGGGAATCCACCCGAGGAGTTATATCAATGTTGGAGGCAGGTCCATGCTCTGTACCTTGCAGGTATAGGAGTAGGTATTTGGACTCGGTGATCCTTATGGGTCTCTTCCATCTCAAGGTTTTTCTGTGATTCTATGATGTGTAGACAGGTAGGATGCTGAAGAGGTTTTAATTGCATCTAAAATCAGTAACTCGTGGATGCAGCCGCACCTACTACCTTCAATTTCTGATGCAGTTTGGAGCATCACCTCTGGTTAAAGTTCCCTAATCCTTGCCCTTATAACACCCTCTAATTTGTCACTTTGAACACTAACAAACGTGGCTGAGGAGGGTGACCTTTTTCCAGGGGTTCAGTGACTTTTCCTCAGGTTTCAGCACACAGTTTGGGAGACAAGCCAGAGCTGCCTTACTCCTTTTAGACGCTCATCACACATGACCTGAGGTTTGTGAACATTCCCACACTGCTGCCCAGCTGCACAGAGGCTTTTCTCCACAGCACTGACATAGCACTGGACCTTGTCTGGTGTGGAAGTCTTGGTCTCATGCCCTTGCCACTGACAAGTGCAGATCATCTTGTGTACTCAGTAGCCCTTGCTTTATGATTCTGTGATTTTTCTGAGGAAGGTTTCTTAGCTCTGCTGCAGGAGATGGGTGCAATTTGAATCACGTAGATGTGTTTCAGATGCGGTGTTTCTTCAAGGGCACTTCTGGCAGGGGTAGAAAGAGAACATGGTTATCCTGACCCAGTAGATTCTGTGTTCCCTGTTGTGGTTTTCCCTCTGAGGAGGATCAGAAATGATGAAGAAAGAGACGTGTTTTCATCACAGATGGTTAGCAGCTAGGCTGTCAGTGTCTTTCTATTGCATTTGCCTTGTCACCACTGACTCAACCAGGAACCGTTTGTTCTTCTTCATGTGGAGACCTAGCGGTCTGACATCTTCTGAGGGGCATGCCGTTTTAGGAATCCTTCCCAAGGAGGGCAGCAGGGGTCGCAGAGCAGATGACCTCAGAGGGCCAATGGAGACAACCGATGTCCATTTTCTGTTGGGGTGTAGTTTTCCCTTGTTTACTTCACAGAAGTCCCCATGTTGCTGCACATTCTTTGGATCAAGTTTACCCTACTGCATCATCAGGTGTAGGCATGACTTTTAAAGCTCAGCCAACCCCAACACGTGTCATTGCTCATGCTTTTGCTTTCCATAGCTGCACTCGGAAGAGCTTGGAGAGTGTGGAATAGAGGTGGGTGCCAGACAGATGCGCCTCCTAAGAGACCCCCCGCTTTACTCTCCACCCTGGCAGAGCCAGGAGGAGCCCTGGCCAGCAAGCAGAAGGAGAGGTATGAGGCAAAGCCAGGCTCAAAAGCCCTGTTGCAAGGCATTGCATGTGCAAAATCACTTTCTGATGCAAAACCAGGGTAGACGCACATAGGAACTGCTCCGCAGTCTGCTGTGACATTAACTGTGAAATTAGCAAGGCTGCTTCTTTTTAGGCATGGCTTGTGCCTCTTTCAGCTCAAAATGACCATGTTTAGCAATGCTGTGCCCTATCGAAGTAGAATGCAGCCGGAGAGGAGTTAGGAAGGGGGATGTGAGCAGCAAACCCCAGGTATCTTTCATGGAAGCAGTCCTGCTCTGGTCACCCTGCGTGGTTAGATGTCTGATCAAGAGGACAAACCTGGCAGCATTTTCCTTCTGTACCTGGTGCGGTCGCAAGTCAAGCAGTTAGCCTGGCCGTTTTCATTATTACCTGCCTCTGCAGTTGTATCTGCACCTGCAGTGGCATTTGCCTCTGACGTGTAACCTTAATCTGTTATGGTATCTGCAGCTGAAATGGCGTCTCAAATGGTATCTACATCTACAATGGTAGCTGCAATGGTATCTGCATCTGCAGTGGCATCTGCGTCTGCCTACAACTTACAAGTTACTAAATCTTGCAATATAACCTGCACTGCATCTTGGCTTCTTTTTATTTATTTATTTTTCATATTTTATTTGGCCTTTTTGGAAGACAGCAAAAATGGACGGGGTTATTTTGGATTAAGAGAGAAGGTGTCATTTTCACCAGAACTTCAGATTGCCAAAGTTGTTTGTTTTTTTTCTTTTTACTTTTGATTTTTGCAATCAGATGCCCCTGTATGCTCTGGCTGCTCCATTTCCCAGCCCCTGGGGCGGCGGGAGCATGCTGACCAATAGCACTGGCCTGCCCCTGCTTTTACTGTTTTCTGCGTTGCCTGGCTCACGCCCGTCCCCGGCTGCTGAGGAAGCGGCGTCTCTGCAAAGAGCAAGGGCAGAGCGTGTTCTGCAGCGGGGTCTGGAGATACAGACGCTGCGGTTGTTGGTGGCTCCTTACCCGCTTCTGCAACAGGGTCGGGACAACTCTAGTCGGGTCCGTGTTGGAGCCGTTTGAGTGTCGGAGGCAATGAAGGGATTTCTTTGGTCCCTCCCCAACAAAGGCAGTGTGGGCTGGGAGTAAGAGTGTTGCAGCGGTCAGGAGGGTGTTTTCTTCCTCACAGAGACGAGCGTGCCTCCTGTACGAGCAGGACTCAACCTGCGAATCCCCAGCAGAAGGTTTCTTGAGCAGCGCTGTGCCCCCTTCCCCCAGCTCTGAGCTCCTGGGCCCCTGGGGAGGCAGGAGGAGGGCAGGGACTGTGAGAGCCGGAGGCAGAGGCCAGGAGAGGGGATGGGGGAGCGGGGTGGAAGGTGACATTGCTGGAGTGCGGTGAGGTCACTTGCGTGGGAGGAAGCTGATTGGTCAGGAGCAGCAGGTGGCAGTGAGGTGCTCAGTGCCTGCCAGTGACAGCGCAGAGAGGAGGGAGCTGGGGGGCAGAGGAGAGGCCGGTTGGGGGGCAGGCAAGGGGCCAGCAGGGAGGGGAGGGCTGGGGCGGGGGCTGGTGAGGTCACTTCTGCCGGAGGTGCTGATAGGGTAGGAGCAGGCCCGTGGCTTGGAAGTTGCTTGTGAGGTCACTTCTGTCCCTGCAGGTGATAGGCCAGCAGCCGGCTTGTGGCTGGGTGGGTGTTTGTGAGGTCCCTTCAGCTGGAGCTGCTGCTAGGCCGGCAGCAGGCTGGAGGGGCGTTGCCGGATCTCTCCTCTCCACTGTGGCCCGTGGTGCCTTCTCCTCCTGCCCCCTACCAGGACGAAGAGCCTGGCTGAAGGTCCTGGCGGGCTGCGAGGAGCCCTGGAGCCCTCTCCTGCCCGGGCTGAGCCGCCCCGTGCCCTCGGCCTCTCCCTGGGTGGGGAGTGCTCCCGCGTCCTGGCTCCAGCTGGTGGATGTCTGTCCTGTATCGGGATGGGGGGGACGTGTGGGTGTGGAGGGAGGAAGCCCCGTATGCGGCACGGTGTCGCATATGTGGTCTGAGCAGTGCTGAGCAGGGGATAACGCCCCGGTGTGCTGTGTGTGTATCTGTAATGGTGTCGCTGTCTGCATCGGCCTGTGGAATGCTGTCGGTATCTGCAACGGGATCAGTATCTGCAATGGCCTCTGCATCTGCAATGGTATTTGAATCTCCTGTGGCATCTACAAAGTTATCTGCATCTGGAATGCTGTCTGTGCAACCGTACCGTTGTCTGCAACTCTCCAGTGCAGATGGCGTTGCAGGTGCAAATACCATTGCAGATAGTGTTGCAGATGCAGATACAATCGAAGGTTCGGATGCCATTGCAGATAACATTGCAGATGCAGGTAGTATTTCAGAGGCGGGTGTCACTGCAGGAATCACTGCAGATGCAGGGACAACTGCAGGTGCTGTTGCAGATGCCAGAAGAGATGCAGATTCCATTGAAGTTACAATGGCAGATGCAGATACAATTTCAGATGCAATTGCAGGTGTGGGTATTGGTGTCTCTGTGTTAGTATCAGTGTCTGTAATGGTAATTGTATGAGTACCTGCATGTGTAATAGTACCTGCATCTGAATCTACAATTGTATTTGTCTCAATGTCTACAATTGTATTTGTCTCAATAGCTTAACTTGGAATGGTAACTCTGTCCCTTGGAGAATGGACTCTCATGGTATCTGTACTTCTATGTGCAATTGTATCTGTACTTGTAATTGCATCTGCGGTGGTATTCGTGTAATGGTGCCCGGGAGTGCACTTCTGTACTGTTTCATTATATCTTTATCTGCCGTTGTATCTGGAACTTTATGGATTTTGTGCCTGTATCTGCAATTGTACCTGAAATTCCATGGGCATCTGTATCTGTAATTATACTGGTTTATGCAGTGGTATGGATGATGGTGCTGGTACCTGTGGTGGTGATGGTGCCAGCAGTATCTGTGCCTCTAATGCTATCTCTGTCTGTGCCTGTAACTGTGCCTGTAAGTGTACCTGCATAGGGAATGGTACCTGTACCTCCACATGGACTCGCAATGGTTTCTGTAGATGTCTGTGTATTTGGTTTCTGTATGCACACGAGCCATTCTCTCGCTAGCTGCAATAGTATCAGCACGGCTATCCCTAATGGTCTCTGTACTGCTGACGGTCTGGGTATGGGTGTGACTGTGTGTAATGGTATCGCGGTCTCTGTACTGGTATCAGGAGCTGTAAGACCAGAGGTAGAGGCATCTGCAATGGTATTGGTACCTGCCTGGGTAAGTGCAATGCTGTCGATACCTGCAATGGGATCAGTATCTGCAGTGGCATCTGCAATGGTTTCTTCAAGGCAGTGGCACCTGCACCTGAAGCGTTATTTGCCAATGGCATCTGCAGGGTTATCAGCAGCGGTACGTGCATCTGAAATGGTGCCTGCCCTGGTGTTTGAACCTGCAGTGCCATCTGCCAAGGTATCCGCATCTGGAATGCTGTGGGTGCAACTGTGCTGTCATCTGCAACTCTCCAATGTAGACACCATTGCAGATGCAGAAACCATTGCTGATAACATTGCCAATGCTATTGCAGATGCAGACGCTGTTGCAGATGCCATTGCAGAAGCAAATACAATTTCGTATGCAATTGCCGGTGGAGATGCTGTTGAAGATGCAGATGCCTTTGCAGATACCAGTGCAGATGTAGATATTCCCTGTGTCTTCAGTGGTATGTGTATCACTACCTGGATGTGTAATGGTACGCCTACCAGGAATGAGATCAGTGGCTGTACGTGTATCTATAGGTGTAACTGCATGTGTACTTGTGTCTGTGGCTAGTCTTGCATCTGTGATCGCATGTGCAGTTCTGTCTGTATGTGCCACTGTATCGGCAATTGTATCTCTAATTGCATCAGTATCTTTCTAATGGCATTGGTATCTGTAGGTGTATCCGAAATGGCATTGTCGATGGTATCTGCAATGTCACCTGCAACGCCATCTGCAACGGCCTCTGCATCTGCAATGCTATCTGCATCTGCAACGCTATCTGCAGCTGCAACGGCATTTGTAATGCTGTGAGTGTCTGTTGTAGCCTCTGCATCTTCAGTGATACCTGCATCTGCAATGGCGTCGGCATCCCCTATTTTGTCTTCACCTGACTTTGCATCAGCAATGGTTTCTGCAATGGTTTCTACAGTGGTATCTGCATCTGAAATGGCGTCTGCATCTGCAATGGTGTTTGCTTTGGTGTCTGCACCTGCCGCATTATCAGGAATGTGATGTGCATCTGCAAAGGTCTATGCAATGGTTTCTGCAATGGTATTTTAATCTGCAATGCCATTTGCAATGGTATCTGCATCTGAAATGGTATCTACATCTGCAATGGTATCTGTAACTGCTCTGGCATCAGCAGTGCTCCCTGCATCATCAATAGCCTTTGCAACGATACCTTCTGCTGCAATGGCATCTGCATCTCCATCTGCAGTCGTATGTTCACCTGCAACGCTATCTGCAATCGTATTTGCACCTGGAATGGCATCTGCAATGGTCTGTGTGCAGGTATGTGAAATGCAATAGCATCTGTAATGTCCTCTGCATCTGCCTCCGTCCCTGCATCTGCAATGCTATCTGCCACAGCATCTGCGTTGATAATGGCATCTGCTCGTGCTACGCTGTGAGCATCTGCAATGGCATCAGCGGAGGAGGTGACGCGTGCTGAGATTATGCTACCTGCAGCTCTCTGCACCACTATCTGCAGCGGTGCAAGCAATGGTACTTGAGTATAAAGTGGTACCCGCAATGCTATATTCATCTGCAGGGGTATCTGCAATGACACTGCATCTCCAAGGCTGCCTGCAACGGCGCCGTCACCTTGAAAGGTGTCTGCCATGGTACCTGCGTTTGCAGTGGTGTCGGCTTCTTCAGAAGTATTTAGTTCTGGAAGAGCATCTGCATCTACAAAGGCATCTGCCGTGGTCTCTGCAATGCCAATTCATTCTGCAATGCCATAGGCAACGGTCTCTGCATCTGCTATGGTAGCTGCATCTGAAATGGAATCTGCCATGGGATTCGCATTGCTCTTGGCTATCAGCACTTTCCAAGATATCTGCATTTCCACTAGCACCTACAATGGCACCAGCATCTTCAATGGCATCTCCATCTGCAGTTCCATCGGAAATTTCATCTACGCCTGCAGCGTTATGTGGAATGGTCTCTGCAATGGGATCTGCCTCTGCCTGGGCTGCTGCATCTTCAGTGGCATCTTTGGTGGTCAGTCCGTGCTCTCTTTTCTCAGTCCCCTTCTCAGAAATGTGCCCAGGAAGGTGATAGTGGAGGACATGGTTCTTGATTCTGCCAGGGAGCAAGGTGAGGCCGACCAGCCTCGGGGTCCCCGGGGCTGCTTTTGGTAGCTGTGTTTCTGTCAATGTCTTTACGTGTCTTTACGGTTCCTCCGTCTGTCGTGGAACCTCAGTGGGTAATGATGTCACGTCTGTATCTGCTTTTTTTTGAGCAATTGAATGTGCACTTGTATCTGTGGGTGTACTTGAATCCTTAATTGCATGTGCAATTGTACCTGTGTCTGGAATTGTGTCTGTTTTGTGCCTGCATTTGCAATTGTATTGGCAATTCAGTGTGAATCTGTGCCTGTAATTACATTGGTCTTTCTGATGGTGCCAGTACCTGTGCCCCTACTGGTATCTGTCTGTGCCTGTAACTGTACCTGCACATGGACTCGCAAGGGTTTCTGTAGGTGTCTGTGTCTTTGGTTTCTGTATGCGCGTGAGTCATTCTCTCGCTAGCTGCAATAGTATCAGCACGGCTATCCCTAATGGTCTCTGTACCACTGACGGTCTGGGTATGGGTGTGACTGTCTGTAATGGTATTGCGGTCTCTGTACTGGTATCAGGAGCTGTAAGAGTAGTGGTAGAGGCATCTGCAATGGTATTGGTACCTGCCTGGGTAAATGCGATGCTGTCGATATCTGCAATGGGATCAGTATCTGCAGTGGCATCTGCAATGGTTTCTTCAATGCCAGCGGCACCTGCACCTGAAGCGTTATTTGCCAATGTCATCTGCAGGGTTATCAGCAGCGGTACGTGCATCTGAAATGGTGCCTGCCCTGGTGTTGGAACCTGCAGTGCCACCTGCAGTAGTATGTTCAGTGGCACCTTCTCTCTGTTTATCGGTATGTGTAGTGGTAGCTGTATGTGTAATGCTGTCTGTAAGTGTAATTGTATCCGTACCTCCAGCTGTCTCTGGATCAGCAATTGCGTCTGTGTGTGTTGCGGGGTCTGGAGCTGGAGTTCCGTCTCTGCTTGTACCTCTGTGGGTATTTGTGTCCGTCTCTGTAACTGCACCCGTGTCCATCGTTGTCTTTGTATCCATGTCAGCATCCTCATCCACCTCCCTGTCGGTGACTGGCTGTGTAGTTATCTGTATATTTCTCTGTACCTCTGCCTGTAACAGCACATCTGTGTGTAACGGCAGCTGCAGTTGTATCAGCGTCTTTATGTGTAAGGGTTCCTTTGTCTGCCGTGGTACCTCAGTCAGTAGTGGCGTCACTTGCTGTAGCTGCTCTTGTTGGTGTAACTGAATGTGCACTTGCATGTGAGACTGTCCTTGTATGGTCAGTTGTGTGTGTAATTGTACCTTTATCTGGAATGGTGTCTGTTCTGTGCCTGTATTTGCAATTGTATCGGCAGTTCAATGTGAATCTGTGTCTGTAATTCTGTCGGTCGCTGTGATGGTACTGGCACCTGCATTTCTAATGGTGCCAGCATGCGTGTCTCGAATGGCGTCTGTAGCTGTACCCGTCCTTCGGCCCATTACTGTATCTGCAATTCTTCAGTGCCACCTGGAATGCAGTATTTGGATCTGCAACGGTATCTGCATCTGCAACAGCATCTGCAATGGTGTCTGCATGTGGAATGGCATTTCTCTCTGAATTTTTGCATGCATCCGCAATGGCATCTGTGGCCATACCTGCACCTGCAGTAGCATCTGCAATGGTGTCTTCAATGGTATCCTCATGCAATCAGATATTCTTCTGCCACTCTAGCTGCATCTGCAACATCGTCTGCAATGGCATGTTTCTCTGCAATGCCATTTGCATTGCTATCTCCATCTGTGATGTTCTGAGGAACGCATTGTGCCTCAGCAATGCCATCTGCAAGGGTGTCTGCAATGCTAATTCATTCTGCAATGCCATCTGCAATGGCATCTGCATCTGCTGTGGTATCTGCGTCTGTAATGGAATGTGCAGCGGCATACACATTGCTAAGAGCTTCTGGAACAGCTCCTACAGTGGTGTCTGCACCTGCAATGGTGTCTGCACCTGCAATGCTGTCTGCATCTGCAATGGCATCTGCATTGGTATCTGCATCTGGAGTGGTCTCTGCAATGGCGTTTGCTGTGGTATCTTCAATGGCACCTTCAATGCTATCGGAGCATGGACTGAAACTGCAATGGCATCTGCGTGGTATCTGCATCTGCAATGGCATTTGCCACTATTTCTGCATTTGCATGGGTATCTGCATCTGCAATGGCACCTGCAGTAACATCTGCTTCTGCACTGGTGTCTGCCACTGCAGTGGTATCTCCAATGGTATCTGCCCTGGCACGTGTACCTGCAATGGCATCAGCACCTTCAAATGTTTCATTTGCAATGGCACCTGCAATGGCACCAGCATCTTCAGTGGCGTCTCCATCTGCAGTTCCACCTAAAATCTCATCTGCATCTGCAGTGTGATCTGGAGTGGTCTCTGCAATGGTGTCTGCGTCTGCCATGGGATCTTCATCTGCAGTCACATCTGCAATGGTGTGTGCATCTGCTATGGCATCTGCAATGGAGTCTGCAACGGGATCTCCAATATTTTGTGCTGGTAACTCTCATTGTATCTGCATATTTAACGGGTGTCTGTAATGCTATCGGTATCTGTGATGGTATTTGTGATGCTCTTAATAGCTGTATTTCTGATGGGACCAGCATCTGTCTCTCGTATGCTGGCTGTACCCGTAATTGTACCTGTAACTGTATCTGTCTTGGCAATGGTATCTGCATCTGCACGTGTACTTGTAATGGCTTCTGTGAGTGGACACGTATCAGTATCTGCAGAGGTGTCTCCCTCTGCAATGGTATTTGCATCTGTGTTGGCACCTGCAATTGTCTCTGCATCTGCAGTGGTATCTGCGTCCCCAGCGGTGTCTCCACCTGCTGTGGAATCTGCACTGATATCTGCATCTGCCGTGCTCTCTGCATCAGGATCTGCAATGGTATCTCCATCTGCAGGTGCATCTTTAATTTTAACTGCATCTGCAGCTGGTATGGTGCTATGCTTTGGATTTGCTCCTACACCAGTGCTGATATCACAGAGGTGTTTTGCTTATTGCTGAACAGTTCTTACTTAGATAGCATGGAGGCCTTTTCTGCTTCTCGCAGTGCCCTGCCAGTGAGCAGGCTGGGGGTGCACGAGAAGCTGGGAGGGGACACAGCTGGGACCGCTGACCCCAGCTGACCAAAGGGGTATTCCAGCCCATCGGATGTTGTGCTCAGCAATCAAACGGGGGAGGTGGCGGGGGTGGGTGGGGAGGGGATACTTGCAGGGGGCTGCTGTTTCTCAGGTACTGGCTGGGCATCGATCAGGTTGGTGGTGAGCACTTGGAGTTTTTTGCATCACGTACTTTTCTTGGGTTTGTTTTTCTTTCCTGTTTTATTCTCCTTTTTTTCTTCTTATTAAACTGTCTTTATCTCAACTCTGAAGTTTTTTCACTTTTACCCTTCCCATTCTCTCCCCATCCCACTGTGGGTTGGGAAGTGATCGAGTGGCTGTGTGGTGCTCAGCTGCCTACTGGGGTTAAACCCAACGTGGGGCTCGAAGGGTCTGGAGTAACAAAAGATTTGACCAGAGCATATTAGAGGGAACCTGTGATTATTACATCTGCTTAACAGTTGTGGTCGCGATGTTGACTTATCTGTTCTCGACACGAGTTTATGTGATCTGTGTCCTGCTCCCTTTTTTGCTGTGCTGTGTAGCACTTGGTGGTGTTTTGCCTGGAAGGATGATGATAAAAGCAGTGGCCTTGAGCCTGCTTTCGTATTTGTGCCCTGCATTGATGCCTTCCCTGTATTTTGGGAACCAGCTTATGGAGACAATGAACAATTCCTTTTCTTCCCTTTTCTCCTCCGATAGCCAGTCGGTGGAGGAAACAGAGAATGGCACCTTCCCCTTTTTCTTCTGTGGGGCAGGTATTTTCTCCCTTGTTACAATAACTCTTCAGTATCTTGATCATCCTTGGGTAACCAGAATACTCCTGTTGGTGCTTCTCAAGAATATTGTTCCTGCTTTTTCAAAGGTTAACCAAGTAGAAATATCAGCATAGGGATATGACCCAAGGCAGCGTGGTTATAGGTGGGAAGGCATGTGGAAGAATATGGGCAGGTACCTGGAAGAGTTGTCACCTCCGGTGGTCTGGGACTTCAGCCCCGAACAAGTGTGGGATCCCAATGAAGTGACAGAATGTTTGAAAAAAAGGATGTCCTGGCCCTGGCTGTGCCAAAGAGACACAAATTGTCACACTGTTCTGGGGCCTGGCCTGTGCCTACTGAGCACTCTTCATTCCCTATTCAGCAGCCTCAAGGAGAAGAGAGGGTCTCTGCATCTGAAGACATACAAGCAGCCACTGTGGCTAAACCGGAGACCCAAGCCCCAGCTCTATCAGTTTCCCCTACAGTTGGCTCCAGCTGAGCGTGAAGGAAAGACATCCCTTCAAAGAAGATGGTGCAAATGACCAAGTCAAGTGGACCCCTGCTGAGGGGCGTATGCAGTATCTGAGGGAATTAGCTGGGAAGACAAACATCATAGCCCCAAACATACCACCCCTCCCCGCCTTACTCCTTCTTTCCCCAGCTTTATTGCTGAGCACGATGTCATGTGGTACGGAATATCCCTGTGGTCGGTTGGGGTCAGCTGTCCTGGCTATGTCCCCTCGCAGCTTCTTGCCCACCCCCAGCCTACTCACGGGTGGGTCAGAGTGAGGGACAGAGAAGCCTTTGATGCTGTGCAAGCACTGTTCAGCAAGAGCTGAAACATCCGTGTTTTATCAGGACTGTTTTGGTCACAGATCCAAAACACAGCCCCATCTGGGCTGCCATGAAGAAGATGAACTCCATCCCAGCCCAAACCAGTGCAGCGAGGCATGTGCTACTCCTACCATGAGAGCAACACAAAGCAGAGAGTGTTCAGTAACACGGGAGGGGCTGTTTTATCCCACAGGCCTTCAGTCCCATCTCTTGAAAACAGCCCGACTGCAGCCAACCCCAAACCCCCGCCTGCCCGGACGGGCTCCCAGTAGCAGAGACGTGTTGGTGCAGGGGGAGATGCAATTTTGGCAAAGGACTTGGGAGAAAGGGGGTGCCTGTTTCTCAGGACAAGAGGGAAGATCTCTCGCCTCTCTCCCCTGTTGTGCCATCTCCCTGCTCGTGTCATAATGGCCCTTCAGATGATGTGGGCTGATGTCACAGGGGGATGCACTGCATGACAGGGAGGTCTCCCCGGTGCCACGGCAGTGCCGGCACTTGCCAGCGAGGCCTGGGTGCTGCTGGGCACCGCTCAGGGGCTCCCCACCGCTGCCCTTCAGAGCTGCTCCATGGCTGGGATCAGGGTTGGGAGGCAGCAGGGATGAGCTGGGGGACCCTCGCTGACAGACAGGAGAGGAGCAGTTCAGAGAGGAGTTTTGGGTGAGGAGGCGGGAAGAGCGTCCCTTTTCCTGAGCTGAGGGCAAGCAGCAAGCGCGATGGAGGGCTGCTGCACCATGGCTGTCAGCTTGAAGCTGAGCTGCTTGTTCCCCACGCTCCTGCAGCTCTGCAGCAAGGGTGAGGGTTTGGGGAGCTCCTTCCTGAGGGGTCGCATCAGGGCTGTCAGCTGTCAAAAGCTGGAATTGCTGGGCTGGGGGGGTGGCTGGAGAGGGCTGGGGGCTGCCACGAGAGCCCTGCCTGAGGATCCCACCGGGCTTGGGACACAATGTGGCTGCCAGGAGTGCAGGTCCTGGTACTGGGGCTGTCCTGAGTATCAAAGCTCCTTTGGGCATGGCTCGGTCCCTTCAAAAGTGGGGCCATTGAGGGCCAGTTTTCTGTGCGAGCTGGCAGTCTGAAACTGGGGCACAGCCCAGCTCCACAGCCATGGCAGTGCTTTTCTGGGCTCTTTGTGTACACCAGCATCTGTCATTGCCTGGGCAAGGAGCTTGCTGACAGTCTGTGAGCTGGCCAGCCCAGGGCCTGAGACCCCTTTCCCCTGCTTTCCCGAGATCGTGGCTATCTGGGGAGCTGTGTCTGATGGCATCCTGAGACAGCTGAAGCTGGACAAGGGAGGCTGGTGTCCTGGTCCCTCTCGCCCTGCAGGGGTTCAGTCCTCCTGAGAGCCTGGGTCGCGAGGAACGATCCCTCCCCAAGCATCATAGCAGCACACCAAGAGCACCCCGTGTGCCCAGATCAGCTTCTTGGCCAACCGGGAGAGAAACCAAGTCCAGCTCCAGCCTGAGAAAGCATGCAGCATGCCCTAGGGCTTCACTCTTCCCAGTGGTCAGAGTGGAGAGACCAAGCAGAGACACAGGGGATGACGGTGGGGCCGTGCCACGGATAATCCCTGGGAATAAGTCCCAGGGGTATTCCTTTTGCTGGAAATGCCTGGGATCATCTCTAGCCAAGAGATGGTTGCAAATATTTTGAGGAGGGGAAGTAAAAAAATGGAGAACATGGGGGTTTTTTACAAAAGCTTTCACTTTTCCTCTCTCTAAAGTACTCACTCATCAGCCCTTTTGTCTTTTCCCTGGGCAGGGTGTCCTGGTTGCAGGACTCAGGACCTCTGCTATGGTCCAAGAGTGATTCCACAGCAAAGGAGTGGTGTTTGCTGCTTGTGGATCCATCTTCCAGCTGGACATTGATGAGTTATGGCTGCGGGAGCTTGCGTTCCCCACAGGGATTATCCCTGGTGAGAAGGCAGCGGCCACCCTCCGCTTTCCCCCTCCAGCTCTAGGGGATCATGGGTTGCATGCCCCCTGTTCCTTGCAAAGGGCTGGGAGAAGTAGGCATTTGCCACCAAAGGTCGGGGGACAGCTTGAGCTCCCCCAACACAAATGACTCCCCAGGAGCTGATTCTATAAACGACCTTTTCGCTAGAATTTTGCTATGAATCTTGCATGGAAATTTGGCCTGCTGTGGCAGTGATGACATTCCTCCTCCTTGCAGATGATGTCAAGATGGAGCTGCTGAACTACAAGCTACGATCATGAGCCACCTCCTTCCCGTGGCCTGTTGTGGATACCTGTGTGCAAGAGTGTCACCTGAGAGCAAGGGGACAGTCAGGTTCTTTTAGGGATATTTGGCAGAATGATTACAGCACTAAATTGTAGTTAAAATTCAGCTTTATTTTCTTAACAGGATACTATGATTAGCATAGCACCAAATTTATGATTAGAATAGCACAGGATTTCTACGAGCAGAATCAATGTAGTACAATTTATAAGTAGCGTAATACAGAATTTATAATACAACTTAACTTATGATTTCTAATCACCTGGATCCTAACCTAACTTAACTTATGATTTCTAATCACCTGGACCCTCTGCCGATTGGGTCAAATCTTAATACATGGTTTGCTGTGTCAACATCACAATCATAATCAAGACTCGAAAAGTGTGTAAAAGAATAGGAGTCACTCACTCAGGCCTCGGAAGGAGCAGACCATGGTGGAGGCATCCTTGGCCACTGGAGGGTCACAGGTCTCAGTGTCCTGTGGCAGTTCCAGCTCCCAGGTCCTCCTTAGGACTCTTGTTCTTCCTTGATTTGTAAGACAG